>NW_022473652.1:0-58527 GCF_009769535.1 Thamnophis elegans | reverse complement strand
TATTCTTACTATCATTTATTCTCTTACATACAATTCTAGGTAAACATTCACATGGTTATTCTTTTTCTTTGCCAATCTTTTACTATTGTTATTCCATTTAAGAGGTTATAAAGTACAGTTTGGATTGTATTGTTTACCATCCCAAATGTCTATTATGAGACCCCCTTCTTTTCTCTTTCTTTTCTTTTCTCTCTCCCTCCTTCTCTATTTCCTTCCTACCTCCTCTCTTTCCCCTTCCTTCTTCCCCTTCCTCTCTCCTACTTTTACTCTCTCTCTTCCCCTTCCTATCCTCTCTCCTTCTCTTTTTCTCCCTTCCTCCCTCCTCTCCTTCTCTTTCTCTCCCTTCCACCTACCTTTCCTTATCTCTTTTTTCTTCCCTTACCTCTCCTCCACTCTTCCTCTTCCTTTCCTTCTCTTTGTCTCCCTTCCATCCTCCTCTCCGGGAAAGGACTATTTCAGTGGAGGTAAATTGTGGAAGAGCCTTCCTGGAGTTGCTCACCTGGTGTTCTTTTTTTTCGATGCCAATAAAATTCCTTTCAGATTTTCAGAGTTGAAACCTGAACTCATATTCCTGCATATTCCTTTATCTATTTTATTGCATTTAAAAACATTTCCGCGGTCGCCTTTCTTACAACCAGCTCTGGCGGCTTCCAATCCAAAGTTAAAACAACATACGAAACCATATTAAAAACTATAAAACAACTATATACTCTTGATGTCTCTTTACCAGTATTAGTCTATTCTCACCCACTGATTTTTATTTTAATGCTGGAAATTCTGTGTTGTTTTGTTATTACTGTTATCGCTTTGGCATATGTGATTGCTGTATTCCACCCAGAAACCATTACTATTAGGTGTTATATAGGAAACAATAAAAAGCTATTATATAAATATAAAAGCTCTTAATAAGATAAATATATTCTCCAAGGTCGGCTTGGTATCTAGCCTGAGATGTTTTCAAGGAAGGAATTTTTTTTTTTGAAAGAGCTGAGCCAAATGTTTACTAATAACATGTTTGGGTAGAAATTAATTCAGCTCATGTACGGGATGATGAAAAGTGCATCGCAGGCGAGGGATCCAATGTTACTTCCTCCCAATATACCAGCGGAGTTGCTCCCTCTTGTAGAACTCTGTATATTGAGCTCAAGCCCTGAAGGGGTTTTGTAAGTATCTTAAACTAATAAGCAGCCCACCTCCCAATTATTTGTGCTAATAGTTAGATTGCCTCTCCTCAAAATGGCTGAAAGGAGGGAGCTGACTTGTTATATTGTTGTTGTTGTTGAAATTGCAAAAGAAAATATGAATAATGAATAGCACGGTTCATTTTTTTCTCCGTTCCACAGAAGTTCCTAAGGGATGGACCATACAGCTTTGGACCAAACAGCTCAAATGACATAAATCAAGGGTGCCTTTTAATGTTAGTTTTTATTTCTTTCCAGCACCGCTGTTATCTCCCTTAGAGGAGAGAATGTGAGACTGTGGAAGGATTTGTTTAAAACACATACAGGAATATGCACACCATAACGTAGAGCCTGTTATGATCCCCAAGCATTACATTGGCCGTGGATGAGAAGAATCCATTGGATGAAAAGGAACTTGGCTTGGCAGGGGTTGATCTCATATGAAGGCCACAGCCACCATTGGTCAGCGGTGACCAGAGACATGTGCCAGGCCTGCCTGAATGAATGGCAGTTTCTATAAACTGCTTCCATTGGAACAAATGCCCATATAACATAAACACCACCAGCCAAAGTGGCAGGAGATGAAGAATGAAGGATGAGGTGATTGATAGCTCTTTCAGCCTCATTTGTGTGACTGTCCTGCAGAAATCCAAGGAGGAGACCTAAAAGTCCAAGAGCTAAATGGATGGAAGTTCTAGTTTGTCTTCTATTGGCATCTCTGAACTCGTTTCTAAAACTCCCCCACATCTGCTTAGGCATTCTGCTTGGGTGTTCCAGGCCATCTGTTGGTTGAAGAACTACACAGAGTACATACAAACCTGGATATTTAAAGAGAGAAAGAGGGATGGAGGCAGAGAGAGAGAGAGAGAGAGAGAGAGAGAGAGAGAGAGAGAGAGAGAGAGAGAGTCAGGGAGAGAGAGCAAGAGGGAGCAATAGAGAGAGAGAGGAGAGAGAGAGAGGGAGGCAGGGAAAGAAAGGAGATGGAGAGAGAAGGAGAAGGAGAGAGAGAGGGAGAAGGAGAGGGGGAGAGGCAGGGAGAGAGAGGGGCAGAGAGAGAGTATATATATGGAGGCTCAGTGGCAAAGATGCTAAGCTTGTCAATCAAGAAAGGTCATACACTCATTCATTGCTTTTGGCCATCATTGCCAGAGTCCATAGCCTGCATTGGGGACCTCCCCAGCACCCCAAAATAAGAGAAAACACAAGATAGGAACACAGAAACATCATGAGGTAAAATAACCGTATACAGAACATACAGAAGAAAAAGGCAGGAAAAGGGGGAAATCCCACCTTTATTCTTGCAACAACCAACCAGAGCATAGATTTTCTTTTGCCATCAACTACAATTGTGTGTTCTGACTTCTTGTACACATTATTGTTCCAGCTACTAAATTCGATATCCTAACAATGTTCCTGAGCTTCCCTCCATCTTGCAACTCCTGGAGGCCACATTCTATCATTCATCTTTACCTTCTGATGTTGGGGAGAAGAAGGCATCAATTGGACACCAGGTGGGTTTGGAGGGACAAGTTTGGGGGTTTAGGAGAATTGTTTGCCTGGATGGTGCTATCTATGGACTACTGCATCCAGTTTTGGTCACCACAATGTAGAAAAGATGCTGAGATTCTAGAAAGAGTGCAGAGAAGAGCAACCAAGATGATTAGGGGGCTAAAATATATGAAGAATGGTTATGTCTAGTTTAATGAAAAAAAAAGGACTAGGGGTGACATGATAGCAATGTTCCAGCCCCTCCTCTGGGGCTGCCACAAGGAAGAGGGAGTCAAGCTGTTCTCAAAGCACCTGAGGGTAGGACAAGATACAATGGGTGGAAACTAACCAAGGAGAGAAGCAACTTAGAACTAAGGAGAAATTTCCTGACAGTGAGAACAATTAATCAGTGGAACAACTTGCCTCCAGAAGTTGTGAATGCTCCAACACTGGATGTTTTAAAGAAGTTGTTGGATATGTCTGAAGTGGTGTAGGGTTTCCTGCCTAATCAGGGGGTTGGACTAGAAGACCCCCAAGGTCTCTTCCAACTCTGTTATTCTATCCTATTCCATTCCATTCTGTGATGGGATTCAAATAATTTAACAACCGGTTCTCTGCCCTAATGATTTCTTCCAACAACCAGTTCACCAAACTACTCAGAAAGTTAACAACCAGTTTTCCCGAAGTGGTGCAAACCGACTGAATCCCACCACTGATTCTATCTATTGTCTTAAGAGACCAGCCTGCTGCTTGATTAAGCTTCAAAGTACGTTTTTCTGCCCTTTAGATTCCGACTTATTTTCAGGAAAGGAAATTGTATTGGTCAGAAAACTGTCAAGCTCAATGGGCCAATTAACTGAATCACCATTAAGACAATTTCATATTAGTCACATAGGAGATTGCAGAAAGAGTGCGAAGCATAAAATCGTGCATTTTGATCATTGGCATGAATCGGTTTAATACTTTCCTCCCAGAATCATACCATAATTATTGGTGACATCCTCCGCCATAATAAGGACTAATGAAATAATTGTGGCAATAGGAAAAGGCAGATGCAACGGTGAACTGCGAGGGTTAGCTTTCGCTGTTTTTCAAAATCACCTTATCTCTCCCAACTGTCAGATAGGCCTTAAGCATACCTGCATAGCTACCCGACACACTGGAATGCAATTCCCAGTATTCTCATTTGGCATGCTAATCGTGTGTTCCCTGATTGGTTGGGATCATTAGTATGCAAAATAAAAAGGGGTTTTATTGTATCATGGAAAAATGTGAAATCTAGATTGATAGATCTTGATAGAAATGGCTTGTTCATGTTATTATGAAAAAAGAGAGACGTGGTGCCTCTGTGGCTAAGATGCTGAGCTTGTCGATCAGAAAGGTCAGCAGTTTGGCGGTTCGAATCCCTAGTGCTGCGTAATGTAGTGAGCTCCTGTTACTTGTCCCAGCTTCTGCCAGCCTAGCAGTTCGAAAGCATGTAAAAATGCAAGTAGAAAAATAGGAACCACCTTTGGTGGGAAGGTAACAGCGTTCCATGCACCTTCGGCATTGAGTCATACCGGCCACATGACCTTTGGTGGGAAGGTAACAGCATTATGTGCACCTTCACCATTTAGTCATGCCGGCCACATGACCCCGGAGACGTCTTCAGACAGCACTAGCTCTTCGGCTTTAAAATGGAGATGAGCACCGCCTCCTAGAGTCGGGAACGATTAGCACACATGTGCCAAAGGAACCAACTTTTTCCATGAAAAAAAACCAAAAAGTTGCAATTTGATGTTGATGCCTTATTTTACTGCAACAGAGAGAGTCCGAGACAGTTTCTTCTCCCTCCCTCCCTCCCTCCTCCTCCTCCCTCCCTCTTCCCTCTCTCTCTCTCTCTCATCCTCCCTTGCTTCTCTTTCCCCTCTTTCCCCCCATCATTTTCCTATTTACTTTCCTATTTTGTAGCTTATTTTATTTTATACCCAATAAAAATGTTAAATGGGGAAAAATGTGAAATCAACAGAAGAATCCATGGTCCATAGCCTGCATTGGTGACCTGCCAAGCACCCCAAATATCCAATGTCAGTAAAATCCATTAGTAGCAACATTGAACTTTGGCTAACAAACTGTCATGACTTTTGAGGGATTTACAACCATAATGAAGCTAAACATTTCTGTTGCTAAGTGAGACAGTTGTTAAGTGAGTTTTGACCCATTTTATGACCTCTCTTGCCACAGTTGTTAAGTGAATCATTGCGTTTGTTACATTAGTAACATGGTTTTTAAGTGCACCTGGCTTCCCCATTGACTTTGCTCATCAGAAAATCTCAAAAGGTGATTGCACGATCCCGGGACATTGCAACCGTCATAAATATGAGTCAGGGTCTGAATTTTGATCATATGACCATGGGGATGTTGCAATGGTTGTAAGTGTGAAAACAGCCATGTCACTTTTTTCAGTGCTGCTGTAGGTCAGTGTTCTGAAGGATGCCCTAATTAACTCATGAGCCTCAAGCCAAATTTCAAAAGAAATCCAGTTCTTTATTAGGTGCAACATGTCAGCGCTGTTCCTGTTTGAAGTCAACTCTGTCGCATGTGATTTATGGTTCAACTGTAACCCTGATTCACCCCTACTCCCAGAGTGTGTCATTAATCACATTGTCCAAGGAGGCACTTTCACAGGCTGTAAAAAACCATATCTTTCAGGCCGACTGTGGTAATCTGAGATCTAACCCTGAAGAAGGTATGTGTGAAATGTGCGTCTGAACATGGCTGCTGAACTTCTCATCAGTTGTCCCCCCTTTCTGCCCATGGCAACTCAGGAGCAGACCATAATTGCTCACTAAACAAACTGTTTAGTGAGCAATTAAATCAAGGACTACCTGTACTTGAATTTCTTCTGCAATTCCCATCCCTGTCTAAAGCAACAGGTTATTATTTTTTTTAAAAAAATCAAGTAGCATATTTCCATAAAGCCTCTTATAGCTTCCAGAATAGGCAGAAATTCTTGCAACCCTTAACCTTCAAAAATTTCTCGTTAAATGAATGACAGCCACATGAACGCACAAAGAATAAGAGAATCGGAAGAAAATAAAGTGGCAGAAGTTACTTTAGGGTCCCTAAATGCCTTTTTCCTCTAAATAATTAAAAAATAGAAAGAAATTAAATGCAACAGTTCTCTATTTAAACACATTACTGAGCCGGTGAATAATGGGGATCATAAAGACATATGAAGAACGATAAAAATGAAAATCTCCTTTGTAAATGCTAATATTGATTATTCTCCAAGTACTCGTATACCCAAAAGCTACACAATGTCTTCATTTGACTTAGCTCCTATTTAAGTTTAATATGGGTAGTTGGTAACGTGGTATAGTTGATTAGTAATTGCATTAGCATTTGAAGTCTGATATGCCGTATATTTAATATTTTTAACTGTTCTCTGGAGCAGAGACTCTCCATTTCAGCAACTTTGAGGTCTATGGACTTTAGGTATCAGAATTCTCCAGCCATCATGCAGGCTATGGAATTCTGGAAGTTGATATCCACAAACTTTAAAAGTGCCAAAGTTGAGAAACACTGTTCTAGACATTTGATATTTGATAGCCAATTTACAAAGGAATGTGGTGGCTCAGTGGCTAAGATGCTGAGCTTGTCAATCAGAAAGATCAGCAGTTCGGCGGTTCACATCCTTAGTGCCGCGTAACGGAGTGAGCTCCCATTACTTGTCCCAGCTTCTGCCAATCTAGCAGTTCGAAGGCATGTAAAAATGCAAGTAAAAAAATAGGGACCACTTTGGTGGGAAGGTAACAGCATTCCGTGCGCCTTTGGCATTTAGTCATGCCGGCCACATGACCACAGAGACGTCTTCGGACGGCGCTGGCTCTTCAGCTTTGAAACAAAGATGAGCACCGCCCCCTAGAGTCAGGAACAACTAGCACATCTGTGTGAAGGGAATCTTTACTTTTACCTTTACTTTTAGTCAATATACAGCTGGTCAGCAATTTGCCTCCTTGCAGAAAACAGCAAACAGTAAACAGTTTGGTCAGCTTCAGCACAGCCTGATTTAGCAAGAGCAGCTGATTGGCAGTTGGATTGGCCTCCTGGAATACCACCCATCAGCTTTTCCAGGCTTTAGGGATTGCCGCTGCCTATCGCTGTCCATCGCTGACACCTATCGCTACCTCCGTGTGCCCCATTTTCAACCTCCATGCATCCCGTTTTCAACCTGTTCCAGGCAGCGGCGATAGGTGATGGCAGCAATCCCCTCCACCTGAAATGGACCAAAACCAGGATGTGCAGAGGCCGAAAAGTGGACAAACGGAGGCCAAACATGGGCCATGTGGTGGCGGCAATAGGCGGTGGCGATGGGCAGAGGCAATTCCCGCAGCCTGGGACAGCTGATCGGTGGTATTCCGGGAGGCTGATCCAACCACCAATCAGCTGCTCATGCTAAATTAGGCTGTGCTGCAGCTGATCAACCTGTTTACTGTTTGCTGTTTTCTGCAAGGAGGCAAAGGGAGATTTTTTTTCTTGTTTTCCTCTCCAAAAGCTAGGTGCATCTTATGGTCCGGAGTGTTCTATAGTGAGAAAAACGTGGGACATCTTATTTCCCCCCCCCCCCCCTGCAGTTCACTGGTTCTCCACTTTCTGAATTTCACTGATCAACAACGCAGATGAATATACCGTAGATGAGTGTTTCTCAGCTTGAAAATGGGTGGACTTCAATTCTGTGCTGGCTGGGGAATTCTGGGAGTTGAAGTCCACCCATTTTCAAGTTGATAAGGTAGAGAAACAATGTTGCAGCTGAAGTAACTGCTCCCACGTGGCTTCATTGAAGGGCCACGTGAGTTCACAGCATTCAGCCACCGAAGAGTCCTTGCTGCACTTGCTGCCTGATTTATTGTAGTGGGATACAGGGATTTATAACCGCTAGAAAGTATTCTTTTGGAGTAAAAACCTGCCACAAGATATAACGGAAATTTGGCTACCATATACCATCCCAAGGCTGTTTAGCTCTCAAAATGGGTAATTAAAGCATTAATCTCCTTTCCGAGCAGATCAAGAAAGTAGATAGCTGAAATTAAATGAGAACTGTGACAAACAAAGATGCTGAATTGGCAGGAATGGGTATTCGGAGGAAGTACAACATATTTAGAGTTGCCAAATTTTCCTTGTACTTCTGCCTTTGAAAATAGCCCGAAGGGTGGACGTTTGCAAGTGATCACATTTGCCTACAACGTGAAAATCATCTTTGGCTAATACCTGTATAATATCGGTATAAGGGACGTGGCAGCTCAGTGGCTAAGACACCGAGCTTGTCGATTGAAAGGTCGGCAGTTCGGCGGTTCAAATCCCTAGCACTGTGTCACGGCGTGAGCACCTGTTCCTTGTCCCAGCTTCTGCCAACCTAGCAGTTCGAAAGCACGTAAAAATGCAAGTAGAAAAATAGGAACCACGTTTGGTGGGAAGGGAACAGCGTTCCATGTGGCTTCGGCATTTAGTCATGCCGGCCACATGACCACGGAGACGTCTTCAGGCAGTGCTGCCTCTTCGGCTTTGAAATGGAGATGAGCACCGCCCCCTAGAGTTGAGAAGGACTAGTACATATGTGTGAAGGGAATCTTTACTTTAATATCTGTATATGAAGCTGCTAATATTGAGGAAAGCATAATGTGTTTTTTTTTGTCAGTTGGCAATCTTAACGTTATTTTATCCTCCCATCCATTCAGTTTTTTTTTCCCCGTGATGAAAAGCTAATGCTTAAAAATGGCTGCAAAATCCAGACAGCCAGTAGAGGATAATAACGAATTAGAGAAATGCTAATTTTTATCTGCCCTCTAGTGATCATCCAGATTTCTGCATTACGATGTTGTTGTTGTTTTTATGGTAAGCTCCCTTTTCTGAAAGCTAAATTCACCCTGTAAATTCAGCGGCAGCAGAACATCATAATGTTCTGTCAGCAATTGAAGCAGCTCCTTGCCAATGTTCTTAAAAGCAAATATAGCTGATCCTGAATGTGGATAAAGAATTTTTGGCTGCTTCCAGCCAATGTTTAAACTTGACTGACCAGAAATCTGGAAAGCAAAAAAGAATCTGTCAGGCCAATATATTTTGCAAGCATCTTTTCCCCACTCTTAAAAAAAATAAACCCACGTGAAACCAAGCTGTCTACTCTCTTGGAATTTGAAGATGACCTTGGGGAGAAAGCGGAAAAGTGACTGCCTACTAGGAAACAAATAAGAGAGTGGCTTAAAGGACAGAGAAAGAAACCTGGGAATGGCTTCAGTTTAATTGGAGCATTAGACTTGCAAGATTGATGTCAGCCCTCGCAGGCAAACCTACCAGACAGAGGTGGTATTCAGTTGGTTCTGACCAGTTCAGGCGAACAAATAGCAGAAATTTTAACTGGTTCGGAGAACCGGCAAATACCACCTCTGTCTGGCACTGTCTTTTCTGCCACGCCCCTTCCAGGAATCCTCACGCACCCCGTTTTGGCTCCCAGGTAAGTGCAGGGAGGTTTGCTAGGCCAAAAACTGGGGGCAGGTGGAAGGGCTGCCTCCCCCTGCCCCCCATTTTGGCTCCCAGGAAGCTTCAGGGAGGCTTGCTAGGCTCAAAACGGGGGGCAGGGAGAGAGTGTGCCGTGTTTTGGCTCCCAGAAGAAAAAGGAGAGGAAGAGAGGGCCACAAACTCTGGCACTAGATGCAGCTTCAGAGGATACTTTGAAACAGCACGACAATCCAGGGTTGGAAGAGACCTTGGAGGTCATCTGGTCCAACTCCCTGTTCCAGCAGGAGACCTTGGTTACTTTAGTCCCTTAAAACAGAGGAGAAATCCGCGGGCATTGCCAACCTCTCCCCCCCTAGTAAAAACAAAAACAAAAACTTAGAGCAAAAACTCCATGCAGTATTAAAAAGAAGAATAGAAAAGGGGGCTGCTGTGTATTGTTTAATGGTCCACTAAATTGGCAAACTGGGCTGCTAAATTGGCATGCCTACCCAGCAGTGGTGGGTTTCAAAAATTGTTCGAACCTACTCTGTGGGTGTGGCTTCCTTTGTGGGAGTGGCTTGCTGCCCATGTGACCTGATGGGAGTGGCTTGCCGCCCATGTGACTGGATATGAAGATGCCGACGACACTTGTCAGAACCACCTTAAATTACCTCCCACACAGCACTGGCATGCATAAGAATATGATGTAAACTTGTTTTTTAAAAGGCATCTTTGGTTTGCGTTAAAACAACTTCAACACACGCAATGTTCTGATTGCACCACAAACACAGTAGTCATCCTTACCTTTCACAGAGGCACTGAGTTTTATAAATATGAGCATGATAGTATAGAATAATCATATCCAAGGACCAGTGGTGGGTTTCAAAAATTTTTGGAACCTCTTCTGTAGGCGTGGCCTGCTTTCCGGGTCCACTGGTGGAATCTCTTCTAACCGGTTCGATAGATTTGACGAACCGGTTCTACCGAATAGGTGCGAACTGGTAGGAACCCACCTCTGCTACCCAGTCACATGACAACTTGGTCATGTCAACCAAGCCATGCCACAGAACCAATAGTAAAAAAAAATCAAATCCCACCACTGGTACCAGGGAACATGTTTTAGGATCCAACCAGTCAATGGAACCAAAGGTTTATTCTTCCAAGCTTTTGGGTTTGTGCTGGGGCATCAGGGAACTTCTCTCTTTCCAGAATCAGAAGTTCCCAGAGGATGGGCTCCAGCACGAGCCCAAAAGCTTGGAAGAATAAACCTTTGTTCCTGATGAGTGACTCAGACTGAATCTTGGAACATTACCCTGGGACATCTGTATTTCTTTTCATTCGAAGCATGTTTTGATGAGTTATTTCTACTTTATTGTGAAGCTATATTAACAGAATCTTGCAAGTCTCATGCAGGGTGGTATTCACTTACTTTCTCTGCTGGTTCGCAAATATCAGCACATGCCCATCCACACATGCGCTCGGCCTTCCACGCATGTGCTTTGGCTTGATGACATGTCTAAATAGGACGGCATAGAGCCAGAGTGGGTGAGCAGGCCCACCTGCGATTTCCACTACTGGTTTGGGTGAACCAGTCTGAACCGGCTGAATACTATCTCTGGTCTCATGGCACAAACTTCCTGCCATCACTGTTAACCACTAGGGCAGATCCTTCCTAAGTTTCTTCCTCTGGCCATTAAGCCACTGGGGGCTCCTCCCTCTCTTCTCCAATTGTTTCCTATGCAGCATCTCTTCCCCTCTTCTCCCAAGGTCAGCCACACATTCCATTACATCCACTCACGCAGTCCATTCTCGTGAGAAAATACCCACCTTTTCTCTTGATACCGACCCTAATACAGGGAACACAATTGGCATGGTCAAGCTCTATTAATGGGAGCTGCCTTTGCTTTCTTATCACCGCTGCAGCACTACTGCATGCAAGTTGTCTCCAGGAATAGGACTTCTGCTTAGGAAATTTCCGGCATGTTTTTGATCCCTCTTCTCTACCTTATCACTTCCCTTTTCATTGCTGAAGCTACAAATAGACCATAGAACATCAGGTCGTAGCTAACAGGAGGGGATGAACTCCTGTGTGACCTAATGAGGTCAATTGGCATACGTGCCACCAAGCTAGTAAGCCAAGGAGTAAAGTGTAAATATGTTAGCATCCTTTCGTTTCTCTTCCCAGGGCAGCTGGCAGCTGCATGTCACCTGACCTTTCCTCCTGCTAATTAATGTCCCAGGTAATGGATGTTTTTGATTCCCTGGCAGGTGTGAATCTTTGTCACGGTTCTGTGTTTAAATCATCCACACCATGTCCAATAATAGCGTTACCAATGCTCAGAGCTGGCTCTAGGCTGCAAGCCGCATTTCCCTGATGTTTGCTCAATATTTCCATGAGAATTCAACACATCTATTACAGACGCTAGGATGCTAACAGGCCCCAGGACTAGATACCATGCAATAACTCAGTGGAAGGGCCTTGCCAGCACCACAGATGGTGGCACCGAGGCTGAGCCGAAGCCCAGAGAAGGAACGCACAACCTACAATGAGCAGTAAGTCTGGCGTGGCTTCAGCTGGCAACCAGGAAGGGAGAGGAACAGATGGGGATGTCTCCATAAGTCCTTGCAGGTCCAGCATTCTTGAAGACTAACTTGATGCCTCCATGCTGAGATAACTACTTCTTTTACTTAGCTCCGTAGTGCGTTGAGCAGTGGTCAATTACAGTTGGCAAACAAAGAAATTACATTCTTCATAATAGTGTTACTCAGCTACCAAGGCAAGATGACATTTCAATCACATTTAAAATTCCCCCAACGTGTTCAAGGCAGCGCTGAGCAAAATCTTCTCTGCTCTGCTAGGAATTGACTCAGCTTAGCAGCAGCTCCCTTGGCCATCAGTTGGAAAAAGCTTCTTGGATTCCTGAGGATTTTTGTATATCAGGGGTGGCAAACTCAAGGCCCGCGGGCTGAATCCGGTCTGCCATGTAGTCAGATCTGACCTGCAGGGCCATTCTGGTCTACCCAATGCAAAGAGGAAACATGCCAGCAGTTTGAGGAGTGACATCAAGCTGGCCATGCCCACTCAGTTGGCCATGCCCACCCAGTTGGCCACACCCACCCAGCCGGCCATGCCCGGCCAGCCCCCTGAGGTCAATCATAGCCCTGATGTGGCCCTCAATGAAATTGAGTTTGACACTGCTGTATATTATCTAATGAGGAGTGTGGTTTCCAAAACCATTTAGGGTAGTCAACTCAGCTTTCAGTTCCTTGACTGCAGAGAATAGCCAATCATGTGTTCAGAAAGGGATTCCTAAGTTAATAGGTGTATTTTCAAGAAACAATAAAAAATGAACTGAAGGGAAAAACACCTTTGCTAGGCAAAGGATGATGGTTCCTCAACAGACAGGGGACACATTCTCCCACCCAAGCCAGAACATAACAGAATAGCAGAATTGTTGTGACCTAGCTGACCCAAGATCATGAAGCAAACTCCTTATCCTAATAAAACCTCTTTGATTTAGGTTAAAGGGAATTCCTCTCCAGCAAAGTCTCAGCAAACAGTCTTTCATGAGATTTCACAACTACAGACCTTTATCAGGCTTGGAGAGCTGCCAGGCCGATATCTTCCAAACACCACCCTGTAGCAGCAATTACTTGGCAAGAAATCAGGAACAGATCTTCACCCTAATGAATTGAACTAATTGTCTCCTGCAAACTCTTCTCCCCTTTCATTCCTCTTTATTCCCTATGGGAGCAGCCATTCACCATCCACCTGTGCCTTTACTCCTGAGTCGGCCCTTGTTCCTTAGCTGTTCCCTTCTCCTGGCAGCTCTGCACTTGTGCACACTGGAAACAGGCTGCAGCTGTTCTTCTGACCCAATGATAACTGTCAGATGGCCCTGGCCCTCTCTCTGCCTCCGACGCAGAGCCCTCATCAGAGCCTTCCCCAGACTCCAGGACTGGCCCATGTTCCTTCCCAACCTCCTCACTGCCTGAGTCTGCTGCCAGCTCCTCTGGCCTCTGGCGGGCCACAACAAGAGTTGGAAGGGACTTTAGTCCTCCAGGATCCTGGAAGCCTTCTTCAGCACATCAGAAACTCTTAATGAAATGAGGGATGCCTCCTGGATGATTTTGCTTCTCTATCACTTGGCTATAGAGCAAGAAATGCCAGCCACCCAATCCTTCCTTGATTTCTGGAAGGTGGGTTTTTTTTTTAAAAAAAGAATATTGTTCTTAGCAAAATATTTATCCTGCTGATGAAGCAAAGCGTCAGAAGGTCAAAGCCGAGTCTGCCGCAATCCATCGCCTTCATGCAGCTGACTGAATGAGGAACTGATTGCAGATGCCAATCAACGCTCTTCGCGTTGCCTGCCAATTTGAGAATTAGAGAAAATACATGGAAATACTTCTTCCAGGCAGAGAAGAAAAAAGGGGTGGTGGGGTTTATTTGGGTGTGTGTGTGTATTACAATTACAAATACAAATAATGGGGCCAAGAACACAACATTAAACCCATGCTTTCATCAGCAAATACTGGCTTGTTCCAGATCAACAAAAGTTCATGGTTTGCATGTGTGTGAGAGGTTGTATTCAGCAGGTTCTGACCAGTTCTGGAGAACCAATAGTGGAAATTTTGAGTAATTCAGAGAACTGGTAAATACACCTCTGGCTGGCCCCGCCCCCATCAGTTCTCTGCCTCCCGAGTCCTAGCTGATCAGGAGGGAATGGGGATTTTGCAGTATCCTTTCCCTGGAGTGGGGAGGGAATAGAGATTTTACAGTATCTTTCCCTGAGTGGGGAGGGAATGAAGATTTTACAGTATCTTTCCCCTGCCATGCCCACCAAGCTACACCCACAGAACTGGTGGTAAAAAAAAATTGAATCCCACCACTGGTGTGTGTGTGTGTGTGTGTGTGTGTTTCCTTACCTAACGGCCAGCCTTATTGTTCATCATCTTCCTCTCTTTCCAATATTCGGCATAAGCATGGATATTTACACAGCTCAATTGAAAACATCCTTAGACAAGAGGGAGGTGCCAGCAGGACTTTCCCCAGGTATCTTAGAAAGGATGGGGATAAGGGAATCTCAGGAGCAGCTCAATGCAAATTAGTAGATATGAAATGCAAAACGATGCATCTGAGGAAAAATAAAAAAAATAAAAAGCTTCAAGGCCAGGAAATGGAATGGAAACTCTTAGAAAAGAAATTGCAGCTCATAAGAGTCTCACTGTCTGTCTGTCTGTCTGTCTGTCTATCATCTATCTTTTATCTATCATCTTTTATCTATCATCTATGTCTATCTCTTTCTATCTCTATCTATTTCTATCTCTCGCTCTCTTTCTATGTCTGTCTATCTATCATCTATATTTTATCTATCATCTATCATCTATGTCTATCTCTATATCATTCTATCTCTATCTTTCTACATCTTTCTGTCAATCAATCTATCTATCTATCATTATATTTTATCTATCATCTATCATCTATGTCTGTTTCTTTCTGTCTCTTTCGATGTCTGTCTGTCTGACTGTCTGCCTGCCTGCCTGCCTGCCTGCCTGCCTGCCTGCCTGCCTGCCTGCCTGCCTGCCTGCCTACCTACCTACCTACCTACCTACCTACCAACCTACCTATCACCAGTCTGGTGCAATTGTTAAAGCACCGCTGACCTAAAAATTAGGAGATTGTGAGTTCTAGTACTGCCTTAGGCACGAAAGCCAGGTTCGTGCCTTTGGGCCAATCACCAGGAGACCTTCTAAACATTAACTATCATGTTCCTCTCTGTCCCTTGACTGTTCAAAGTGCAGAATCATAACCTCAGAAATTATGTGATGCTATGCTTCACAAAACAAGGACTGTCTATAAAAATGGGACGGCAGGGGTCAAAATAGCAATCATGTTTGCATTCCATCTAAGCGCTTCTCTTTCTTCTCTAAGCGGACCTGCTTTGCAAGGCAGCTATTGTTAGAAATTGGTTACGCAGCACCTTCCTTCTGTTTAAATCCATGTTTGGTGGCCGCGAGAATGAGCTACATTTTGTGCTCAGCACTTCTCCTCATTCATTCCCATGGCATGAAATTCACTCAAGAATTGAAGTCGTCTGTGTTTCCCTCTGGATGGATCGCCTAACATTTTAGGCAATGGGAGGAATTGGCGCAGGCATGTTACAATTAATTCCTCCCCCCCTCCCCCAAGTATTTTTTATCAGTGGATTGGTTGCAAGGGTGGGATCCAAAATGTTTTACTACCGCATTAAACTTAGCCTTTTCCCTCGCTGATTCTTTTCTTTTTCTTTTAGTGCAAAACAAATGTTGATTTACTTCTCACCTAGGAATACCCACAGCAATTTCAAAAACGCTTTCAGGTAGCCAGATTAATTGACGAAACGAATCCCTATGGAACATTGTTTATCTGCCTCCTCTTCCTCCTCCCAGAAATGTCGGGGCATCTTGCCCTGAAGAATGGGACTGGGTTTCGCAAGTGTCACACAAAGCCATGGATTATTTAAATCCTGGCTTATTGACAGCTATAGTGGGTAAATCCACACAATCTGTTGCGCTGCCAATCCAGGCTTTACAAATTGCAGGGAAAAGGTTTTCCTCCTATGCGAAGCCGAAATAAGTCACCTTAGGACTCAAAGCTGGAACGACGCCACCAACCTATAATAACCAACTATGGCTCAAGGCGGTCAGAAGTTAGAGATCTTCTTATGAAAGTTAATTGCATAAATAAATTGGAACTGTTTTCAAGGCCTAATCTAGTTGTTTTCGGCTGTTTAAAGAGAAAAGAAATTATGGTGGCTTCCCAAGAACGGGCTGGGGAGGGAAGGGATTGCAGCCCAAAGCACCGAGGGACACAGAAGAGCAAAGTTGGTGCTGCATGTAGAGTCCAACCTCTTGCCTTTCCTGGCAGTGCCAAAAGCTGTTCTCACTTTGTCTCATAAATGTTTAACACAAAGCACTTTGCAAAGGAGAAGGTTATTAAGACAGGTTGTTGTCTGTGGGGCTGAAGGCGATCATATTTCAAATGTGGCCAGCTGTGTGTGGATGGGTGTGGGAGAGGCAGAGAGAGGCAGAGAGAGGGGGGGAGACAGAGAGAGGTAGCAACAGAGAGAGGGGGGACAAAGAGAGAGAGAGACAGAGAGACAGAAAGAGAGGGGAGACAGAGAGAGAACAGAGAGAGACAGAGACAGAGACAGAGAAAGGGGACAGAGAGAGAGAGTGACAGAGAGACAGAGACAGAGAGAAGGGGGGACAGAGAGAAAGACAGACAGAGAGGGACAGAGAGAGAGATAAAGAGACAGAACAGAAAGAGAGGGGGCACACAGAGAGAGGAGGGACAGAGAGAGACAGAGAGTCAGAGACAAGAACGAAAGGGGGACAGAGAGAGAGACAAAGAGTCAGAAAGACAGAGAGACAGAGTCAGAAAGAGAGGGGGGACAGAGAGAGAGACAGAGAGACAGAGACAGAGAGAAAGGGGGACAGAGAGAGTGAGAGTGACAGAGAGACAGAGAAGGGGGACAGAGAGAGAGAGAGAGAATGACAGAGAGAGACAGAGAAGGGGGACAGAGAGAGACAGAGAGACAGAGACAGAGAAGGGGGACAGAGAGAGACAGAGAGACAGAGACAGAGAAGGGGGACAGAGAGAGACAGAGAGACAGAGACAGAGAAGGGGGACAGAGAGAGACAGAGAGACAGAGACAGAGAAGGGGGACAGAGAGAGAGAGTGACAGAGAGAGACAGAAAGAGACAGAGAGACAGAGACAGAGAAGGGGGAGAGAGAGAGAGAGACAGAGAGACAGAGAGACAGAGACAGAGAGAAGGGGGGACAGAGAGAGACAGACAGACAGAGAGGGACAGAGAGAGAGAGAGAGAGAGACAAAGAGACAGAAAGACAGAGAGATAGAAGAGAAAGAGAGGGGGACACAGAGAGAGGAAGGACAGAGAGAGACAGAGAGTAAGAGACAAGAAAGAGAGGGGGGCAGAGAGAGAGACATAAAGAGGGGGATAGAGAGAAAGATAGAGAAACAGAGACAGAGAGAGGGAAGACAGAGAGGGGAGACAGAGAGAGATTAAGGGACAGAGAGAAACCGAGAGAGAGACGGGGGAGAGAGAGAGAGAACACGCAGGGATATTTCTTAGATCTCCTTTGGGCAAATAAAATGTCTTTATAAGAAAGGATGGAGGGGGACGAAACATGAACAGGGACTCCCTGTGGACCCCGTACTTGGCATTTGAGAGATGCCCTGCCAGCAGATTGGGCCGTTGCAACCTTCTTTTTGCTGAAATTTGAAGAGCGAAGGGAGGGGGGGAAAGTCATCTCCCCCCCCCCTCCGCCCAACTAATAAACTGAATGAGCTCAATAAGAAGCCTGTTCTTGCGAGCCGCGTGGTGAACAAGAGCAACAGTACTACTCATTTGATATTAAAAAAAATGCCATTTCTGGAATAGCAAATTAATTTTTTCTGGCTGCAAAAAAAAAAAAAAAAACAATAACCGGGCACCAGTCATATTTATTCCAACTGTTTGTGTCAGCCTGGAACATTTGAGCTTTTCCAAACGCATTCTTTGCCTCCCTTCTTTAATTCCTCCGCCAGGTTGGAGGTTTTATTTGGCTGATTAATCAACTCAGGCTGTGGTTGATTCACTGATGGGGGGCAGTATTAATTGAAAGGATGAGCTTCAGAGTTCAAAGGGGACAAGTTCATTTTTGGGTGATTTTCCTGCTAGGATTTTACCGAAGAGGCGGGTACAGATAGGAGAAATAAAAGAAATCCAATGCACATGCATAGGTGGACTGGATAATTGCATCCGTGGAAGATTTGCAAGATGGTTGTTGATCACCAGCTGAATACGAAACAGGTATGTGATGTGACTGCTAGAAAGGTACATACCCTTCCATCAACAGAGGTATAGTTGAGTCCCCGTGTATTCTCCATTGCTAAATGATACAACTATCCAGCCCTGGGCACTGCATTTTAAAGAAGGTTTGTAGAAGCTGGAACAGCTGCAAAAAATAAAATAAATATAATAAAATAAATATAATAATAAAAAAAAGAATAAAATAGAATAAAATAAAAGAATAAAATAAAATGAAATGAAATGAAAGAATAAAATAAAAGAATAAAATAAAGTGAAATAAAATAAAGTAAAATAAAATAAAATAAAAAATAAAATAAAAGAATAAAATGAACTGAAATAAAATAAAGTAAAATAAAGTAAAATAAAATAAAGTAAAATAAAATAAAGTAAAGTAAAATAAAATAAAGTAAAATAAAGTAAAGTAAAATAAAATAAAATAAAGTAAAATAAAGTAAAATAAAATAAAATAAAGTAAAATAAAATAAAGTAAAATAAAATAAAGTAAAGTAAAATAAAATAAAATAAAGTAAAATAAAGTAAAATAAAATAAAATAAAAGAATAAAATAAACTGAAATAAAATAAAGTAAAATAAAATAAAGTAAAATAAAATAAAATAAAGTAAAGTAAAATAAAATAAAATGAAATGAAATGAAATGAAATGAATAAAAGAATAAAATAAAAGAATAAAATAAACTGAAATAAAATAAAGTAAAATAAAATAAAATAAAATAAAATAAGAGAGCCAGTTTGGTGTAATGGTTAAGATGAGGAATTTGAAATGGGGAAATATGCTTTCTATCTATATATGCATCATGGTATTAGAATGAATAGGATGGTCAAAAATAATTGTACAACACTAGCACTGTTTTATAAGGGACACGGTGACTCAGTGACTAAGATGCAGAGCTTGTTGATCAAAAGGTCGGCAGTTCAGCGGTTCGAATCCCTAGCGCCACGTAATGGAGTGAGATCCTGTTAGTTGTCCCAGCTTCTGCCAACCTAGCAGTTTGAAAGCATGTAAAAAATGCAAGTAGAAAAATAGGGACCACCTTTGGTGAGAAGGTAACAATATTCCATGTGCCTTCGGTGTTTAGTCATGCTGGCCACATGACCACAGAGATGTCTTTGGACAGCGCTGGCTCTTCGGCTTAGAAACGGAGATGAGCACTGCCCCCTAGAGTCGGGAACGACTAGCACATATGTGTGAGGGGAATCTTTACCTTTTAGCACTGTTTAAGTAGCATATATGTTATTTGTTTTCACTTTTATGGCAAGTGAAATGCCAGAACAATCACACTGTGTGTTCAAGATACTTATATGTAAATAATAACATTAAAAAAAAAAAAGGAATGGGGAAACTGTGAGTTCTAATCCTTGCTTAGTCGTGAATGCCAGCTAGGTGATTTTGGCCCAATCATCAGGAGAGAGTGAATTAATACAAAAAGTGTATTTATGTTCTTATTGTTTACGATTGTGGTTGCTATTACTGTGCTTGCTTATTTTTGCAACCCGTTGAGACACTTTGTGGCTGGGTGGAATATATACTGGATTAATTTTAAAAAGCGAATAAATATATAAAGACATTCCCTAGGAAGGTTCTGACAGTTCTGCAAATTTAATTTCTAGCAAGTGTTTTTTTAAAAAAACTTGCAGCAACATTGACATGTTATATTTTTAAATGGACCATGGAAGTAGGCCTATCTAATTTTACTATTTTGAGATTCTACTGCAGTGTTTCTCAACCTTGGCAACTTGAAAATGTCCGGACTTCAACTCCCAGAATGCCCCAGCCAGCATAGTATATAGTATATAGTATATAGTATATAGTATATAGTATATAGTATATAGTATATAGTATATAGTATATAGTATATAGTATATAGTATATAGTATATAGTATATAGTATATAGTATATAGTATATAGTATATAGTATATAGTATATAGTATATAGTATATAGTATATAGTATATAGTATATAGTATATGTATATAGTATATAGTAATAGTATATAGTATAGTATATAGCAGTGTTTTTCAACCACTGTGCCGCGGCACACTAGTGTGCCGTGACATAGTGTAAGGTGTGCCGTGGGAAAAACACTTTATATATAGTCAATATAGGCACAGAGTTAAATTTTTTTAACATTTTCTAATGGTGGTGTGCCTCGTGATTTTTTTCATGAAAAAAGTGTGCCTTTGCACAAAAAAGGTTGAAAAACACTGGTATATAGTATATAGTATATAGTATATAGTATATAGTATATAGTATATAGTATATAGTAGTATAGTATATAGTATATAGTATATAGTATATAGTATATAGTAATAGTATATAGTATATAGTATATAGTATATAGTATATAGTATATAGTATATAGTATATAGTATATAGTATATAGTATATAGTATATAGTATATAGTATATAGTATATAGTATATATTAGATTTTTACAACCCCTGGTAAGCCCCAATTATGGGAGGAAGCTAACTGCTTCCATCATCTGTCATTCGGCTCGTCACAAGAGTCCATCACGACAGAAACCCAATATTTTTACTGTTGCCTTTGTTATATTTGTGTTTTTTTATTTGTGCTGATAAATAAATAAAGGGAGACTAGTATAGATCTATTTCAAGCTATTTAGCTCTCATCAGCTAGCCATACCCTTACTGGGATTTGAACCTGGGCTATATTGCATACTAGGCATACTAGGCAGAGATCTTAGCCATTAGGCCACAGGCTCTATATAGTATATAGTATATAGCAGGGGTGGGTTTCAACCGGTTCGCGGCGGTCCCCGCGAACCGGTTGGTCGGCGAACCCGGAAGTAAGTAATTTCCAGGAACGTCGAAGGGCCCGCCCGCCTGCCCGCACTCCTTACCCGTTTTTGACGAGTTCTGCGCTTCCATGCAAGCGCAGGACGCATACAGCGCCTGTGCGATCCTCCAGGAGCAGCTGGAGCATCGCACAGATGCTAGTACGCATGCGTGCACTGCGCCCATGCATGAGGACGCCACCGGCCCCGTTCCAACCGAACCAGTTGGAACGGGGTGAGAAACCCACCCCTGGTATATAGTATATAGTTATAATTATAATATATAGAACAGCGATGTATATAATTGGAAAAGAATAATAATGAAATAACCACTATGTAATTATGACTGATACCGATCAGTGGTGAGTTCCGGCAGAGACTACTGCCGGTTCACTCAGGGGCTTATGCATTCGCAGTACAACTAAAATTACTCTCTGCATGCACAGAAGCAAAAAAAAAGATGGCAGTGCCTACGGCGCCACCGGGAGAACCGGTTCAGGGGCATGGCAGGCCCGGGTTCCAGCGACCCAGACCACCATGCTACTACCAGTCCCGCTGAACCAGTCCGTACTGGTAGGAACCCACCACTGATAACGATACTGGAGCGCTATAAAGATTGAAAAGGTGGTGTAAATGACGAAATATGTTCAATAAAAATATTATATAAAAAAAGCACCTTTGGGACAACCATGACCTGGAGTATCTCCATACACTGATGGAAGGGAAGACAATTGGTCTTGTGATTTTTTTCCTCTACCCTGCTTGTCACTTTTGTGTTTTGTGTGATGCTTTCTCTTAGACTGCACAGCCTTTCTTTAAAATTCCTCAAGAACGTTGAGACAAAAGCAATTATATTATTAATTCATGGGTGTTTTTCCCTGAGAGTAAGCTTCTAATGAATCTTTTGAGCCAACAAGCTTCATAGTCTCCATGCGGGTGGAGGACCTATCCTTAGTGAGCTTCAGTATCTTTTTTTCCCCCCCTTGGCCTGCTTTTCTCCATTTCCCCACATTTCTGCTGTTTCTTTCCGCCGGTTTTCACACTCAATCAGTCCCGGTGTCCTTTACAGTTGCCACCACACGCCACACTCATTTAGCGAGCGTGCCAGCTCAGAGAGTCATTAGGCACTCACTCCGTGTATCTTGTGAGCAGCTGCGCATTTGGGCCAGCAAGACTTAATCAGCCACTGGATCAAATGCAAGCCGAGCCAAGAAAATAAGTGAGGATGTCATCCCTCCCCCCTCTGCTGCCTCCAGCCTCTTTCAAGGCTGATTATTGGACTCGCTTCTCTGAAAGGTCCCAAGCTGTTTCTCCAGGCTGTTCCTGCCCTCCTCCAGTCATCCCGCTCGAAGATGCTTAGACCTCTCTGGAGATATTTTCTCACCCTGATTGAGATTCTTCTCCCTTCTTCTCTCCACTCCTAGCTAATGGTGCAGTTTCACCTTCTGGATGACCTTACCGGTTTTGGCATCTGTCATAGGTACCAATCCATATCTTCCTCAGATAAAAACAGCTCCAGCAACTAGTGTCTATTTTTTTTCCTGCCCAAATTTCCTATCATCGATTCTGGCTGAAGAAGACTTGCAGTTCTGGAGCAAAATATATCTTCCATTTCTCTCTCTCTCTCTCTCTCTCTCTCTCTCTCTCTCTCCCTCTCTCTTTCTTGCTCTCGCTCTCTCTATCTATCTATCTATCTATCTATCTATCTATCTATCTATCTATCTATCTATCATCTATCATCTATCTATCTATATATGTTTAGTGTCACAACCCCTGGTAAGCCCCAATTATGGGAGGAAGCTAACTGCTTCCACCATCTGTCAATCGGCTCATCACAAGAGTCCATCACGACAGAAACCCAATATTTTTACTGTTGCCTTTGTTATATTTGTGTTTTATTTGTGCTGATAAATAAATAAAGGAATGGAAGCAGTTAGCTTCCTCCCATAATTGGGGCTTACCAGGGGTTGTGACACTAAATATATACCTTCTTCCCTGGCTTCAGCTGATAAGGAGGAGACCTGTGGCTTAATGGCTAAGACGTTTGCCTAAGATGCAATACAGCACAGGTTCGAATCCCAGTAAGGGTATGGCTAGCTGATGAGAGCTAAATAGCTTGAAATAGATCTATACTAGTCTCCCTTTATTTATTTATCAGCACAAATAAAACATATATATATATATATATATATATATATATATATATATATATATATATATATATATATATATATATATAATATATATATATATATATATATATATATTAAGGTGACCAGACATAACGCTTTTGGCGGGACACCCCCGCTTTTTGATGCATTTTCCCGCGTCCCGCCCGCTTTTTTAAAAGGCACGCTTTTTTTTGGCGCTCGCAGCTCCCGCCCATCAGCTGCTGGGCTGGCTCATCGTTCTGTTCTATGCTACCTACAAATTTAAGCCAGCCCAGCCTGCCGCTCACTGATTTGATTGGCTGGAGTCCAGCCAATCAGTGAGCTGGCCAACCAGCTCACTGATTGGCTGGACTCCTTAGCTGAGGACGCAGAGGACTCTCCATTTTATTTTGTCTTTCTTGTTGGGGTTGCAGCTGCGCTTACTGGTGGTGAGTAAAATTAATCATGTTTTGTAAAAATTTTACTCGGGAGTAAATTTTACTTACTCCGAGTAAAATTTTACTCGGGAGTAAAATTTACTCCCGAGTAAAAATTTTACTCGGGAGTAAAAAGCGGCTGCCGGTCGCGCAGAGAACTTCCACGTGGTTCCATCCAGACTTGCCGCCCGTGCTGGCTGGGAACTCCGCAAAGCCAAAGGGGGAGAAGGCAGGGGGCTGTCTCCTCCTCCCAGCCCAGCAAACAGTCCTTTTTTCAGCTGTGCAGACAACTTCCACGTGGCTCTCGCAGCCGGCAGAAGCATTTTTTCGGGGGAGGGCTCTGCCTTAAGCAAGAATTGCATTAAAGACCAGAGCAACAGGTATTTCCTTTTGAGCTAAATGTATTTTTCCAGTTTGAATTGGGCATAATCTTTTTTTATTGATCCACTGTCAGGAAGAGGGATTATAATTTAAAACAGATGATTTCAGTGGCATCTTTTTTATTAATTTAAATTTCTTTCCGTTCTCCATACCCATCTTCTTGTATCAAATAATAGCTGTGGATTCATTGGTATTAATTAAGTGTATATGTTTGAAGCAGTGCAGGAAATCTTGAAAACTTATGAATTTCTCTCCCCTCTGTGGCATTAGGCCTTAGTATCTGATTTGCTATATAACTTAGCAGTAGTTATTAGCACTCTTGGTGAATGATTCCCTTTTCTCAAATTATCTTGAACAATAATTTGCAATGTTTTCATATCTTGCATCCAGCTTTTTAAATTTATTATTAAATAATTTGTATTCTATCAGGGGCTTTCAGCAGTTTACAGCAACAAAAATGCCAAATAAAATTATATTATTATAAAATCATTGTAACAATTCCACAAAAACAATAAAAAGAAAATCCAGTGATAAAACCATATTAAATCCCAATGGCTCTAGAAGACAGAATAATTTGTACAGCCTTCCTGAATGGACAGCAGGTTAGGGCTCCCTGCTCTGGAGGAGGTTTCCCAAAGGATGGGCACCAGCTGAAACCTTCCTCCTAAGAAAGCCCTACCTTTGTCATGAATGGGATTACAGGGCCTCCCCAGAATATATTTAAAGCTCTGGTAAGATAGCTTTGAGGGGGGTGGTCTTTAAATATTTGGACTTAAGCTGATTTGGAACATCTGTAAATTTGAAAGCACAAAAAATGCTATTGGCTTGTTTCCAGATGAGTCATTTACTATAAGGAGTATAGGCTCAATGTATTTTAAAATAATATTTTATTTATTGTGCATATGATTTTTAAAATAGTGGTATTCTGTGTTGATTCTTTTTTTAAATTGTCTTAGACTATTTAAAAAAAGATTCTATCCAAAATAAATTGAAACAAGCCATTTTAAAATTTCTATGCACAATACTTTGGAGTCATGATTGACACTGAGTGAATTTGCACTTTTAATAATCAGGAAGATACAATGGCATTGAAAAAAGTGACTGATGACCATTTTTCACACTTAGCGACCATTTTCACCACTTAGCGACGGTTTGTGGCATCCTCATGGTTACGCGATCAAAATGTTGATGTTTGGCAACGGATTCGTATTTCTGATGATAGTTTGAAATGGTGACAGTATAAATTATTGCTGGTGTAATACTTAACAATGGTTTTTAAGGATTTCTTTTATTTATAGAATACCCTTTTTTATTATTTTGGGGGGATTTTTACTTTTAATTGTTTATAAAATGTATTTACTACAAGAAATGTTCCTTTTTGCAAATGTGATCTTTGCAAATCTTTGTGATGCAATATGTTCAGACCAGGTTTATGTGTCTCAAAGTGGCTGCTATTCTATGGGCAGGCCAGGTGGTGCAAGGCAGCTTTGCCAGATTTGGTGTGTTTCACCCTCATTGAATTTTATATCGTATAAAGAATGAAGGAGGGAGGAAGAGAAAAAAGGAGGAAGGGAGTGAGTGAGGAAAGAAGAGGATGGAAGGAGGGAGGAAGGAAGGAAGAGAGGGAAAGAGCAGAAGACAGATAAGGTGAAGGTAGATAAGCAAGAGGAATGAAGGAAGAAGTGAGGAGTCTCGAGGAGGGGGAAACATTTAGTGACCAAAGTTACAATGGCATTGAAAAAAGTGACTGATGACCGTTTTTCACCACTTAGCGACCGTTGAGACCATTTTTCACACTTAGCGACCGTTGAGACCACTTTTCACACTTAGCGACCGTTGCAGCATCCTCATGGTCACGTGATCAAAATTTTGTTTGGCAACAGATTCGTATTTATGCTGGTTTCAGTGTCCTGGGGTGACCTTTTGACAAATTTTTTTTTTTTAATCAAGCCCCCCCCCCCCCCCCCCCGGTCAAGGGTGTCCCTCTTTTCCAATCTGAAAATCTGGTCACCTTAATATATATATATATATATATATATATATATATATATATATATATATATATATATATATATATATATATATATATACACACACACACACACACACACACACACACATACATACATACATACATACATGTATGTATATATATTCCTTCATTTGATGAAAGATTGCTTCTGAAATTCAATCAAAGTAGAAGATCATGTCAGAAACAGTGCCATAGGGGGAAGCTGGTATTTGTACTCTCCATTAATGACATGATTGACCAAGATGGATAGGTGGCTGTTCTGACCCGCTCCTCCATCCAGTAACGAATGCCAAGACAAGCTTAACTGGAATGTACTTTAATAGCAAGACACCAAAACCTCGTTGGCTGAAAGCCAAGCATAACAAACAGATAAGGACCTTGGCAGCAACTCAGACAAACTCAGGCAGCAATAAACACAGATAAGGCTTGGCAGCAATCCAGCCTGCCAAGCTCACAGTACTGTCCTCCTGCGTTGACTTCTACAAAGAGGGCCCTGTGCACAGGTAGTTTTTATAGTCTGGAGAGGAGTCTAATGACCACCAGCTGAGTGCAATCACCTCCTGTAATTGCGTAATTGTTCCTGACGCCTAGTAGCTCTTTGATGGCGTGCATCCAGGAACAACTCACTGCTGGCTTCTGGATCACTCTCCCTTGTTTCCTCCCCACTGGTCCAAGGCTCAGGCACCAGCTGGTGGCCAACCAGTCTCTCTGCACCCTGCTTGGAGTTGGAACCCTGTCCAGGGTCCTCCATATCCTCTAGAGCCGACTCATAAGTCCCCTCGCTGTCGGAGTCTGGGTGGCAGCTCCAACGGCTCCTGCTGGGCCACAATAGGTGGCAATGTTCCCCCCCCATAGACACTCTCTTGCCTTTGGTCTTCAGCTTCCTTGGCTTCCAGATGTAGCAGAAGACATCTGGAAGGCCTTTTCCAGTGATATTGCTTCTATAATTGCTAAAGAAGAGTCCTACACCTCTGATAAAGGGATAAATTTATATGACCTCCCAGATATTTCTCCTCTGTGAAGACTTTGGTGCTCACTGAGCTTGGTTGTTTTCTTGCAGATGTTTCATTCTCCAATCAGGTAACATCATCAGTGCTAGGTGATCATGTACTATCACTGATGGTGTTATCTAGTATGAGTAACAAAACATCTGCAAGAACAAAATCAGGCTTAGAGAACACCAAGCAGTGGTGGGATTCAGCCAGTTCGCACCACTTCAGGAGAACCGGTGGTTAACTTTCTAAGCAGTTTGGTGAACTGGTTGTTGGAAGAAATCATTACGGCAGAGAACCAGTTGTGAATTATTTGAATCCCACCACTGGCACCAAAGTTCAATCCTGAACTACAAATATTCTCTTCTAATGTTTCTTCTCCCCTCAAATTTCATAATTAATGGAAGTTATTTAGCATTAGAGGAGAATATTTGTAGCTGAGAATTTGACTTTGAAGTCTTTGATGCTATCTGAGCTTGATTGGTTTCTTAGAGATGTTTCATTACCCAACTAGGTAGCCTCATGCTAGAAAGGAGTGGGGTTTGCTCTCTGGCCCATTTCCTTCTGGCACTGATGTTGTTACCTAGTTGGGTAATGAAACATCTGCAAGAAAACAATCAAAGCTCAGAGAGCACCAAGGTCCTCTCGCAAGTTAGTTACGCCCTTGAGAAGTTACTTAGGTGCTTCAAGGTTCAAACCACCGCTTTGAATTGGGATTATAGGCTCCTGGGAAACAGTGAATTTGATTGTAACAGTCATATGTTCTAAATAGGGAATACCTTGGTCAACAATCAGGTTCATTAGGATCCAAAAGGTTCTGCAAAATTAGCTCATGTGCTGTGCACCACAAATAAATAAATAAATGAAAATTGCCCCATTCGCTGGGCAAACTTTTAGCATTGATAACCACAAAACTACATAGCAACTGCCTGTCGGACTTCATTCAACTTAACATTTCAAGCTGGTGCAAGTGAAAAGTTACCCAATTTATTACATATTGTTTGTTTTCCAATAGTTCGTTTCCACCTTTCTCTTCCTCCCCTCTTCTTGCCTGCACTTTGATAGCAACAGGAACCTTTGTCTTCCAAAGCTATTTTTGAGACTGAAATATTGGCAAATTATTTCCCAAACCTCCACACAAGTGGATCACACAGAGAAAATAGTCTGTGTAAGAATGTGGTAAATTGTTTCTTTCCCAGAAAGCAATAAAGCCAAGAAAAAGGTTATGCATGAGACGTTATGAAGCAAGAGTTCCCTCCCCAACCCATCCCCATCCCCCCAAAAGGAAGCATCCAGCTTCGTATATATATATAGTGGGTATTTGCAGAGAGGGAGCAAGAAAATGTCGTATCTATTGAACATTGGGTGTGAAATTTCTGTTTGTAGAGATGTTGGTGGTATCATTGGGTTATTAACAAGTCTATAAACAATGCCATAGCAGGGAGCTAAGATAACCTTGCATCAGGACACAACTCTTGGTCAAGGGGGCAAAGAAAAGAGTGGAGCCCAGAAATGATTTTGTACTTAAAGAGGCAAGAAAAATCATTTCAACCTCCCTAACACTAATGGCCTTTGAACTATGGTGCTGGAGAAGACTCCTGCGAGTCCCTTGGACTGCAAGACAATCCAACTGGTCAGTCAGTCCTAGAGGAGATCAACCCTGATTGCTCTTTAGAAGGCCAGATCCTGAAGATGAAACTCAAGTACTTTGGCCACCTAATGAGAAGGAAGGACTCGCTGGAGAAGAGCCTCGTGTTGGGAAAGATGGAGGGCAAAGAAGAAGGGGACGACAGAGAATGAAATGGATGAATGGAGTCACAGAAGCAATAGGTGTGAGCTTAAATGGAATCCAGAGGATGGTAGAGGACAGGAAGGCCTGGAGGAACGTTGTCCATGGGGTTGCAATGGGTCGGACATGACTTCACAACTAACAACAACAACAACAACAACAACAACAACAACAACGGAAGGTAAGTATATACTATCCCTGAGCAGGACATAATTCTTGGTCAAGGGGAAAAATGAGAGCAGAGCCTAGAAACTATTTTGTACTTAAAGAGATGAGAAAAATCATTTCACTCTCCCTGACACTAATGTAAAAGGAAGTTTGGAGATAAAACGGTGGATAAACATAATGTGTTAAGGCATAATCTGGAGTTGGTCTGAATCTGTCTTAGGAGAAAAGGTGTATAACTGAAGCTGCTCCAAAAGTCTTATATACAGTCTATGAGACCTCCATAATTTTTGGGGTGCTGGAAATTGCCTAATGAGGAAGCAATCCTAATAACTTGTTATCATAGTACTCAACTTCAATGATCAACATCAGTGATCCAAAAGAGGATCCTATGTGAAGAAGAAGAGGAGGAAGAGGAGGAGGAGGAGGAGGAGGAGGAGGAGGAGGAAGGAGGAGCTAGTTCTCAACTTATAATTGGTCACTTGGTCACTATTTGGACCCCTCCCAAAATATACTTACGGTCTGAATTTGAAGTTCCAATTGCTGCCCCTCCATCGTGTCAGCCTATTGTCCACAACTATCTGGGTCCTCATTTTACTGACCTCGGAAGGATGGAAGGCTAAGTCAATTTTAGTTGACTCAGCCAGGATCGAACTGCTGGCAGTGAGCAGAGTCATCCTGCAATACTACATTTTAACCACCACACCGCCATGGCTCTCACCATGGATATCAGGTCCATTTTCCCACCTTTACAGTTCTGATCCTTATCTTCAAATCTGTAACCGGCTTAGCTCTTTGCAGTTCAAAGTCTCAGAGAAGTTTCAGATTTCATTTTACGGAGATCATCAAAGAACCTAAGAGCTTCTAACTAGCAGTTCCAGGGAACAGAAATTTCCTTCCAAGGGAAGAAGTCCCACTCAGCCTCTTCCTCTATTATGGGAAGAGCCGCGGTAGCATAGTGGTGAGAGTGCAGTACTGCAGGCTACTTCTGCTGCCTACAATTTGGCAGTTCGAATTTCACCAGGCTCAAGGTTGACTCAATCTTCTATCCTTCTGAGGTTGGTACAATGAGGACCCAAATTGTTGGGGGCAATAGGCTGATTTTGTAAAACTGCTTAGAGAGGGCCGTAAAGCACTGTGAAACAGTATATAAGTCTAAGTATGCCAATTACATCCCTGCGACCAATAAGATCCCATAGACTAGGCCTCCTCCGTATCCCATCGGCCAGCCAGTGTCGGCTGGCAACCACAAGGAGGAGGGCCTTCTCAGCAGTAGCCCCGACCCTTTGGAACGAGCTCCCCGTAGAGATTCGTACCCTCTCCACCGTCCAGGCCTTCCGCATAGCCTTGAAGAACTGGCTCGCCCATCAGGCCTGGGGATAAGGATAGTTGCCCCTCCCGAATGATGAATGTATGTTGCCTACCATTTTATTATATGTTTCTATCTTGATGTCTGTATTCCCCTTTCCCGGTTTTATGTGAGCCGCCCTGAGTCCCCTCAGGGAAAAGGGCGGCCTACAATTCTAATAAAACTAAAACTAAACTAAACTAAGTGCTATGCTATCTTTCCAGCAAAGTAAAGACTAAAATCTAGGGTTGAGTGATCCTTGCTCCTTACTTCAATTTCAAACCGTTATTTTCAATGCACAACGTGTGTCCAATGAGAAGGACATCCTTATGCATTCTCCCAACACAAATACATCTCAATAACTCACTGTGAAAGAAGAAAGAAAATCTCTAACCCAGTAAATCATACTAACAAAACACACAATCCTCTACACATATATATGTGTAACATTACATTATAATATACCGGTTGACAACCCAGTGTTGCCCAGATATTTATTTATAGGGGGGAAATGTCCAGACCAAATGTAATTTCTAATGTTGGACTTTTCCCCTTATCAGAGGAAGCCCCCTTGTGGAGTACTGTGAAGCTGTTACCATGGCAACTCCACTGTGCTGTACAATAAAAGCCATTTTACGGCAGTACAGTAGAAGCCATTTTAAGGCACAACAGTCTGTATCTTAACAGAACACACACCCCGGGGGATATTAGGGGTGTCTTACCCCCACAATATTTGTTTCCAGAGAGTAAGTCAAGTGTGTACCAAGTTTGGTTGAAATGGCTTGAGGCGTTCCAGAGTTATGCTGGAACATACATACACACACACACACACACATACACACACACACACACACACACACACACACAGAGCCATTTATATATATGTAGATTGCACTAATATGAACATGTGCATGTTGTGCCGGCCCTGAAATCTATCATACTACATACTTATGTAGCATTCAGGAGTCTGACAGCTGGCAGAAAAAAGCTGTTCTTCAGCCTGTTTGTACAACTGGCTATGCTTCTATATCTCCTGCCTGATGGTAGGAGAGGAAAGAAGTGATGACCAGAGAGTGAGTTGTCCCTGAGGATTTTCCTCGCCCTTCTAAGGCAGCGAGTCCTAGCGATCTCGTCTAGCGATGCTAGGGGACAGCCCACGATGTTTTGTACCATACTCACCACCCTCTGTAATGCCTTTTTATTGGTGGTTGTCAAGCCAGCATGCCATGCTGTAATGCAATAAGTGAGGATGCCTTCTATTGTGGGCCAGTAAAGGGAGGTCATCAGTTGTTGTTCCACCTTGTTCTGTAGCCTGCTTTATGAATGCTTATAGTTTATTCAGCCGCATTGGATTCACATTAAGTGAATTGAAAGTGGGTTCTATTAATTATGGTTTTAACTGCCATTGATTTGGATGGGAAGATAATTTCACTCATTTAGACGGCGGTACTAAACTTGCTATCAGGAAATGTAAATGCTTTGGTCTAGATACTTAAGATATGTATTCCGTAGCTGTTGTGGCCTGCCAGCGGCCAGCAGAGCTGGCAGCAAAGTCAGACGCTGTGGAGGTTGGGGAGGAGCATGGGCAGAGGTGGGTTCCTACCAGTTGGCACCTATTCGGTACAACCGGTTCGTCAAATCTACCGAACCGGTTAGAAGAGGTTCCACCAGTGGACCCGGAAAGCAGGCCACACCTACAGAAGAGCTTCCAAAATTTTTTGAAACCCACCACTGGTCCTTGGATATGATTATTCTACGCTATCATGCTCATATTTATAAAACTCAGTGCCTCTCTGAAAGGTAAGGATGACTACTGCGTTTGTGGTGCAATCAGAACATTGTGTGTGTTGAAGTTGTTTTAACGCAAACCAAGGATGCCTTTTAAAAAACAAGTTTACATCATATTCTTATGCATGCCAGTGCTGTGTGTGAGGTAATTTAAGGTGGTTCTGACAAGTGTCGTCGGCATCTTCATATCCGGTCACATGGGCGGCAAGCCACTCCCATCCGGTCACATGGGTGGCAAGCCACTCCCACAAAGGAGGCCACACCCACATAGATTCAAACAATTTTTGAACCCACCACTGAGCATGGGCTACTCCTGAGGCTGGGGAAGGTTCAGACGAGGGCTCTGTGTCAGAGGCAGAGAAGAAGCCGAGGCCATCTGGCAGTGATCAGGTGCCTACGGAGCTAGACAGCAGTGAGGCAGAGGAACAGCTGGAACCTGTCCCCAGTGTGCACATGCGCAGAGTTGCTAGAAGAAAAGAACAACTCAGAAATCAGAGTCGACTTGAGAGTAAAGACACAGGTGGAAGGTGATTGACCCCTCCCGTAGGAACAAAAGAGGAGCGAAAGGAGAGGGGGGCTTTTGCAGGAAAACATTTGTTTGTTTGGTTGTTAGATTCATTTCAGGAGTGTGAAGATCTGTCCATGAATCTCAGAGACTCTGTGCCCAGTCTTTCTTTGCGCATCTTCCACCTCTTGTGGAAGATATTGACATGGCAGCTTTCCAAGGTAGATAAGGTCTGTAGTCATAAATATTCCTTTGAAAGACTGTTTGCCAGGCCTTGTGGAATGTGAAGGAGAGGAATTCACGTTCATTTAATAAAGGGGTTTTGTCGGGACCAGGACTCTGCCTCTTGCTTTTGGGAAAGCCTAGGTCAGAACAGTAGCATTGCTGGATCTGGTCTCTGCAAGCCAGCGTAACATTAAAAAAAAACAGCAACCTATTTTAAAAGAACCTTTGCAGAGCTGCTGTAAAGGACTCGGGGGTCTAGCAATAAATCTCGAGGTTCCGTCTGTTTCCCCCCTCCTCCACATAGACTCCATCCAGTCTTGAAGGAGGTCGCTGGTAGCGACTGCCCAGATATCCATCTGTTCAAGCAAACCGAGGTGAAAATTGTTTAACCTATTGTTTGCCCTGTGATTGCCAGTCTTTATCCACACTCCGTGCTGAACTTCCATTAACTGCAAAATACACACGTCTCTACAATGGCCTGCTATTGTGTTTTTGATAGCCGAAGAGAGAAACAGAAAGACCAACCCAAAGGGCAATTGATTCAACAGCCATGCGTCTTTCTCTCCCCCCCCCCCCATTCAGAACTAACAAAAAGGCTGCTATCTTGTAAATGGTACCATTTTGCCACCTGAAATGGCCTGTTTACTTATATCGAGCCATGGCTCACCTGCCTATAAGAGGCTACATACCTGCATATATTTTTTGTTACAGGAATTAAAAAGGAGACGGAGAAAGGTAGAGCAGAAATCTATTTCCAGCATGGCAGATAATGATTCATTCCCCTTTCTCTCCTCCTCCCCCAGATTTTTTTCTACGTAGAAGGGAAAAAGCTGCGGTAAATTGTTAAGCGCTCCCTAATGGGAAGTAATTGATTTCTGCATGTGTGGTAATGGATTTGGTCACATTGTGCAACAATGGATTGACATAGGCACCGGCTGATATTATTAACATGGTTAAATTATTAGTCTGGTGGGCAAGAATTAGCCGCTGAATAGCAATAACCTTTGCAATTTGGTCTGCTTGGCCAATTCCAAGGGAATCTGGGTGGGGGGAAAAAAGGTATGTTTACAAGGGCGGTACATAAATAATTGGGTAATTTTGCTTTTCTAAAGACTTTCAGGTAGAGAGGACGCGGAGCAACAGGCTGGTTTAAAATAACTGCTCTGGACATGGATGAAATGAAATAGAGTTTCATAACCACCTCTCCTTCTGATTATCCGCAAGGTGAAGAGTGAATTCCCCCCCCCCCCCGGCCTCGCCACCAACAGCTGACCTGTGCTGCGAAGTGTTAGGCTGACAATGAAGCAACTCATGGTGAAAAGATGCGGAAGGCTGCGGATGCCTGATGCTGAGTTCTATAATAAAATCAGCATCTTCGTGCTGTAGGTGCTCAGGGACAGCACAGAGGCCAGGCATGGAACACCTGTCACTTTCACTTCTCCCTCAGTAAACATTTTCATCGGAAGCTGTTTCAAGTTATTTTTGACCTACTACTAAACAAATGTATGAGTTTGGGGGAAGTTCTTATAACAAAAATGAAACCCTTTACTTATCGGCGCCGGCCAAATTAGGTTTAGGTTTTAGGTTTTATTGGGATTTATATGCCGCCCTTTTCCCTGAGGGGACTCAGGCGGCTTACAACCACAGGGGAGGGAAGTGCAGGTCAAAACAAACACTTTGTGAACAAAGAACAAATAATAAAACACAACTTTTCATTCAGCAATCAACACTCGGGCGGGTAATTGGAAGCCTATCCCAGGCCTGCTGGGAGAGCCAGATTCTTGAGGCTGCGCGGAAGGTCTGGATCGTGGTGAGGGTGCGGATCTCCATGGGAGCTCGTTCCATAGGTCGGGGCAGCACCGAAAGGCTCTCCTCCGTGTGGTCGCCAGTCGACATTGACTGGCAGATGGAATTCGGAGGAGGCCCAGTCTGTGCGATCTGATTGTCGATTTAGGGAGGTAATCGGCAGAAGGCGGTCTCTCAAGTACCCAGATCCACTACCAGGGAGTGCTTTAAAGATGGTCATCATTATCCTGAAGCGCACCCGGAGACCAACAGGCAGCCAGTGCAGCTCGCGGAGGACAGGTGTAACGTGGGCGAATCGAGGTGCGCCACTATCACTCGCGCGGCTGCATTTTTGGACTAGCTGTAGTCGCCGGATGCACTTCAGGGGCAACCCCATGTAGAGCCCATTGCAGTATTCCAGTCTAGAGATCACAAGGGCTCGAGTGACTGTTTGTGAGGGCCCCCCGATCTAGGTAGGGCCGCAACTGGCGGACCAGGCGAACCTGGGCAAATGCCCCCCTGTCACAGCTGACAGCTGATGGTCAAAAGTCAGCTGTTATTAATATATTAATAACATATATTTATATTAAATATATACAGCCTTTCCAGCATGGGGAGATAATGTTGCTGCTGCTTCTGTCACTAAACCTGCTAAGAAAGAAAGAAGAAAGAAAGAAGAAAAAGAAGAAAGAAAGAAAGAAAGAAAGAAAGGAGGGAGGGAGGGAGGGAGGGATGGAGGGAAGGAGGGAGGGAGGGGAGGGAGGGAAGAAAACCCCCCACAGAGATTCAAGTACAGTATCTCACTCGTGATCATTGAGGCCAGGAATTAAGGGCAGCTCCATTAAGCTCATCTGCCTAGAATGGACCCCTCTGAAAATTTAATATCTTTTCACGGTCCAATTTTTAAAATCCAAAGTGATTTCTATCCCATTTCTATAAGGTTTATGAAGAAATCTGCTGTGTTTTGATTGATGGAATATGTATGGGAGGATGGATGGGTGGGTGCATGGTGCATGGATTCATGGATACCTGGATGTTGAGATAGATTGATAGATGATTGATAGATTGATAGATTGTAGAGATTTGATAGATTGATAGATTGATAGATTGATAGATTGATAGATTGATAGATTGATAGATTGATAGATTGATAGATTGATAGATTGATAGATTGATAGATTGATAGATTGATAGATTGATAGATTGATGACAGATGATAGATGATAGACATCATGATAGATGATAGATAAATAGATAGGCAGACAGACAGACAGACAGACATCATTATAGATAGATGGATGGATAGATGGATGGAGAGAGGGAGAGAGAGAGAGGCAGGCAGCAGGCAGACAGGCAGACCGCAGACAGACAGACAGACAGACTGATAGATGATAGATAGATAGATAGATAGATAGATAGATAGATAGATAGATAGATAGATAGATAGATAGATAGATAGATGATAGACAGACAGACAGACAAATAGATGGATGGATGGATGGATGGATGGATGGATAGTTGGATAGATGGATAGATGGATAGATGGATAGATGGATAGATGGATAGATGGATGATGGATAGATGGATAGATGGATAGATGGATAGATGGATAGATGGATGGATGGAGAGAGAGAGAGAAAGAGAAAGAGAGAGAGGCAGGCAGGCAGGCAGACTGATAGACAGACAGACATGATAGATAGAATGATATATAGATAGATAGATAGATAGATAGATAGATAGATAGATAGATAGATAGATAGATAGATAGATAGATAGATAGATAGATAGATAGTCCTATGGTGGTAACAGAGCATATCAGCAAACATTTAGATTCTGGCTGGTTTCAGTTCAAATGTTCAGGAGATACCAGCAAACACCTTTGAAGCTCACATCAGGGATGAGACAGGATTTTAAAAAAACAAAACCAGAACCACCGAAGACTTCATTGCTCCCTTTCTATCTGCACACACATCATGATCCTAGTTTTTACTTTTTGTTTTTGAGGGCAAGCCATTGTGCGATCAGCAATAATGAGGAAACGGGATATATTTATCTATCCTAATATATTTTATTTTTCTGGGTTTCACAGGTTTTCTTTTAAAATCTTTTGAGTACGTGTTGTGCTCTGGAATTGATTTCATCATAAAGGATCAAAGGATATTTTGAATGCTTCATCTTTTATTGTATAGCCTTTCCCAGTTGTCTACAGTTTCCTTACAATCCTGCATCATTATTAAATCCCAAGGAAGGATTTCTATGCACATTTTTGGACTCAGAAGTAAGGGCAGACAGTGGACACAATGTTCTGACCCAGGCTTCCTTAGAAAGCAAGAAGCAAAGTCTTGGTCCCTGCAAACCTCTTTTATTTACACGATGAATTCCTTTCATTCACAGTCAGCAAGGCTCAGTAAAACAGTCTTTCAGAGGAATGTTTATCCACATGCACCTTATCTCGTTTGGAGCGCTATCCGATAACTAGTTTCCAAACGCAGGGCAAGGCAAACTCCCCGTGGAGATTCGCACCCTCACCACCCTCCAGGCCTTCCGCAAAGCCCTTAAAACCTGGTTGTTGTGACAGGCCTGGGCTAAAGAACCGTTGCCCCTATCTCGAATGGTATGATTGTTGCGTGTTTTTAAATTATGTATTGTTTTTGTTGTTGTTAATTTGTCTGTATCCCCTTCCCTGGTTTGAGTTGTGAGCTGCCCTGAGTCCCCCCTTCGGGGGAAAAGGGCAGCATACAAATGAAATAAACAAACAACAACAAACTTGGCACAGAGCCTCTTATAGTCACAAACAGAACTTTCCACTCTTGAAACGACCGAAGGAACAAATTGTTTCCCACAAAGGTCCACTCTCCAGTTTGCTCCTCTTTTGTTTCCTATGGGAGGGGCCAATCACCTCCAAGGTGTGGCTTTACTCTTGAGTCGACCCTGCTTCCTTAGTTGTTCTTGTCTCCTGGCGGCTCTGCTCACGCGTACACTGGGAACAGTCTCCAGCTGTTCTTCTGCCTCACTGCTGTCTAGCTCCCTCCCTCCCTGCCCCCAACACAGAGCCCTCGTCTGAGTTTCCCTCAGCCCCCAGGACTGGCCATGTTCCTTCCCAACCTTCTCACTGTCTGACTCTTGCTGCAAGTAAGAGCTTACGGACCTTACTTTCATACGTAATTGGTCAGTAGAAGGGCATGCATAAATGCACTAACAGGCCTAATCGTCCCTGGTCGTTGTGTTTTTATTCTCTTAGTCTTGTTCTCGTTTTCATTTGACAAATTCCAATAAATAAGTAAAATAAAAATAATAAATTTTCCTGACAGTGAGAATTGCTTGACCCGAGAAATTGTAGGTGCTCCATTGACTGGAAGCTTTTTAAGAAGAAAGCCACTTGTCTGGAATTGTATGGGCTGGGTTGGCGAACTTATGGCACACGTGCCACAGGTGGCACGTGGAGCCATTTGTCAGGGCACGCAAAGTGTGCCCAATCACACTTGATCAATAAGAATTCTATTCTATTCTATTCTATTCTATTCTATTCTTAGTCCTAGTCCTAGTCCTAGTCCTAGTCCTAGTCCTATTCTCCAATATCTATTCTATTCTATTCGTAGTCCTAGTCCTAGTCCTAGTCCTGTCCTATTCTCCAATATCTATTCTATTCTATCTATTCTATTCATTCTATTCTATTCTATTCTATTCTATTCTATTCTATTCATTCTATTCTAGTGAGTCTAGTCTAGTCTAGTCTATTCCTATTTCTGTCCTATCTGTCCTGTCCTGTCCTGTCCTGTCCTTCCTATCCTATCCTATCCTATCCTATCCTATCCTATCCTATCCTATCCTATCCTATCCTATCCTCCAATCTATTCTATTCTACTCCTATTCCTATTCCTATCTGTCCTGTCCTGTCCTGTCCTGTCCATCCTATCCTATCCTCCAATATCTATTCTATTCTATTCCTACTCCTACTCCTACTCCTACTCCTACTCCTACTCCTACTCCTACTTACTCCTACTCCTACTCCTATTCCTACTCTACTCCTACTCCTACTCCTGTCCTGTCTTGTCCTATCCTATCTTATCCTATCCTATTCTCCAATATCTTTTTCTTATTCTATTCTATTCTAATTCTATTCTATAAGACCTCTTCTTCCAACCCTATCATTCTAGGTTCCACATTCTAAATATCCTTCTCTTCTCTACTGAGCAGAATAGAGGAGTTGATTTAAAAACTCCCGGAGCCTAATGACGGATGGACAACTTCAGGTAGCGATTCCTTTCTGCCCTAAGGAAAGGGAAATGTGAAGCCGGCCCTTCCAAAGTCCCGTTTTCTGCCCGGAGTCTAACCGTAACATATAGCAACTGAACGGCACATTGTTTCTTGGCCCATTGTAAATATTAGCCGGGCAAGTCAATTACCTACTTCAGCAAAGCTGACACTCTGGAGCCCAGCCCCCTTTCCATCCATCAAAGGTGGGCTTCCAACCAAGGGAATGTTTTCTCCTGCGATACTTACAAGCGTATCGGTCGTGTTAAAAATCTATTTCGCTCCATCTCTGCTTTGGCAGGCTACCTTCTTCAGGGAACGAATTGTGTTTGTGTCTATCAGGGATACTGAAGGATTGCAGGAGAAATTGCCTCCAGCAACCGGGGGATTTAACGGTGGGTGCTTTTATCCTGAACGAGTGCTCCAATTAATTTACAGGAGGGAGGGAGAGAGAGAGCGAGAGAGAGACAGACAGACAGACAGACCTGATTTGGGTGCATTTCTCCCCCTCTCTGAACGTGGATTCTTCATCTTCCCCCCAACCCATCGCCCTGTCCACTGGGAATAGGAGGAATGGATTTTGCTGGCTTATTTGCCTTTCTTCCTTTAATAAAAAGAAAGACAGTGGGGAGGGCGGGAGCGTTTCAATAGACGAGAATGGCTGGGAATGCATTCCCCACTTTGGCGTTAAATGGAAAGCAACGAAGGAGAACTGTCTTGGCCAGGTTTTTAAATTCTAACCTCAGCTCCACTCTTCAAGCTGCTGGGAAATTTAAATGACTTCCCCAACCTTCCACTTAGCTCCCCAAGGATAAGTTTGCAAGAGTTAGTAATACATGCTGTCACCAAGCACATTTCATATTTCTGCAGGGTTTCCCCGGTACTAGGACTAGCTCCTCTGGGCTGACAAAACTCAGAGGGCCCGTCAATAGCAGCTGGGAGGGTTTGATGACACCTAGAAATCAACCAGATATTTGCAGCTCGGTTAAGGTACCTTTTTGTAAGTGATGTGGTGGCATTCGGATGCTTGGCCGCTGATTCATATTAATGACCGTTGCAGTGTTTGGGGGGGGGGGGGTTCCTTCTCACAAGCAAAGTCAAGGGGGGAAACCAGATTCACTTAACATGTTGTCACTAATTTAACAACTGCACCGATTCCCTTAACAAATCTGGCAAGAGAAGTCGTACGAAAGGGGCAAAAACTCATAGATTTCTCACTTAGCAATACATTTTGGTTCAATTGGGGTTGTAAGTCGAGGGCTACCTGTACAGGGACTCCTCACCTTATGACCACAACTGAGATTACAATTTGATTTCTAAGCAAGGCAGGAATGGATGGAATGGAATAGATTAGAATAAGGAACGGAATAAGAATGGATAGGATAGGATAGGTAGGATAGGATAATGGAAGGGAAAGGAATGGAATGGAATGGAATGGAGTAAATAATAGATAGAATAGAATAGAATAGAATAGAATAGAATAAGGAACGGAATAAGAATAGGTAGGATAGGATAGGATAATGGAATGGAATAGAAAGAATAGAATTAGAGTGGAACAGAATGGAATGGAATAATATGGGATAGGATATTGGAAGTAGAATAGAATAGAACAGAACAGAATAGGGAAAGAATGAAAAGGAATAATGGGATGGGATGGGATGGGATGGGATGGGATGGGATGGATGGGATGGGATGGGATGGGATAGTAGGATAGGATAGGATGATATGATAGGATATTGGAATGTAGAATAGAATAGAACAGAACAGAACAAATAGGGGAAAAGATGAAAAGGAATAATGGAATGGAATGGAATGGGATAGGATAGAATAGGATGATATGATAGGATATTGGAATGTAGATAGAATAGAATAGACAGAACAGAACAGAATAGAATAACAGAGTTGGAAGGGACCTTGGAGGTCTTCTAGTCCAACCCCTTGCTCAGGCAGGAAACTCTATACCTTTTCAAACAAATTGTTGTCCCATAAAATGGATACCCATTTTACAATGTTTTGGGCTACGGTTTGAGGAGCTGTAGGCAAAAACATATAAGAATGGTTGTAGAATTGGGTATGTCTAGTCTAGCCTGCCCCTCCCCCCCATTCCATCTCAACTCTGCAAAACTTTAGTTGTGGCAAGGAAAGCTTACCAATGACATTATTTTAAAAAATCTATTGAAGTATCCTTTGAATCTTAAAAAGTGACTATTTATACAACCCAATTACACGTGGCAGCTTTTCACAGTGAGCTTATGTATTTCACAGTATGGGGTGGATTTCAGAGGCATGATAATATCTGTGCAGTGGAAACTGGGTAGAAATGTAGGGGGGGGGAGTTTTCCATATGATTTTTCTCTGTATTCGCAAGGAAGGGCATTTGCCTGGACTGGAAAACAGGCATAACAGAGATTGAGTTTTAAAACAAAAAAAAAGGGGGGGGGGACATTTAGAGCACCAGCTGTGTTTTGATATATTATGACAGATGGAAAAAAAAAGGAAGGCTGGTAACTTTAATTAGAGAAACTGGCACAGTTCGCTTTCAAGATTAGGCTAGTTTGGTTTAGTGGTGAAGGCACTAGGCTAGAAACCGGGAGATTGGGAATTCTAGTCCTGCCCTAGACCGAGGTCAGCTGAGTGATATTGAGAGAGTATCCAGGAGACAGTGAATTCTAGTCCCGCCTTAGGTGTGAAAGCCAGCTGGGTGACTTTTAACCAATTGTGAGGAGACAGTGAATTCTAGTCCCGCCTTAGGTGTGAAAGCCAGCTGGGTGACTTTTAACCAATTGTGAGGAGACAGTGAATTCTAGTCCCGCCTTAGGTGTGAAGAAGCTGGGTGACTTTTAACCAATTGTGAGGAGACTATGAGTTCTAGTCCTGCCTTAGGTGGAAAGCCAGCTGAGTGACTTTGGACCAATTGTGAGGAGACTATGAGTTCTAGTACCACCTTAGGTGTGAAAGCCAGCTGTGTGACTGGACCAATTGTGAGGAAACTATGAGTTCTAGTCCTGCCTTAGGTGTAAAAGCTGGCCGAGTGACTTGGACCAATTGTGAGGAGACTATGCATTCTAGTCCCGCCTTAGGTGTGAAAGCCAGCTGGGTGACTTTTAACCAATTGTGAGGAGACTATGAGTTCTAGTCCTGCCTAGGTGTGAAAGCCAGCTGAGTGACTTTGGACCAATTGTGAGGAGACTATGAGTTCTAGTACCACCTTAGGTGTGAAAGCCAGCTGTGTGACTGGACCAATTGTGAGGAAACTATGAGTTCTAGTCCTGCCTTAGGTGTAAAAGCTGGCCGAGTGACTTTGGACCAATTGTGAGGAGACTATGCATTCTAGTCCCGCCTTAGGTGTGAAAGCCAGCTGGGTGACTTTAACCAATTGTGAAGAGACTATGAGTTCTAGTCCCGCCTTAGGTTTGAAAGCGGCTGAGTGACTTTAGACCAATTGTGAGGAGACTATGAGTTCTAGTCCCGCCTTAAGTGTAAAAGCGGCTGAGTGACTTTGGACCAATTGGAGGAGACTAGAGTTCTAGTCCTGCCTTAGGTGTGAAAGCCAGCTGGGTGGCTTTTTAACCAATTGTGAGGAGACTATGAGTTCTAGTCCGCCTTAGGAGTGAAAGCTGACTGGGAGACTTTGGGTCATCCCTAGAAGACAGTGAGTTCTAGTCTCCCACATTATGGCATAAAAGCCAACTGGTGTAGGCCAGTCACTCTCTCTCTCTCTGCTTAACCCATCACTTTGGGTTTCATTGTGGGGAAAATAGGAGGAGGAAGTCTGATGATGGGCATTGTGGGGAATTAAAATAGAGGGTTGTCATTATAAATTGTCCATGAACTTCTGTGATACAACAATGTCAACATCCTTGTCATGGCAGTTGTCCATTCCTTGCTGCTCCACCCCACCCTGCCCTACCCCACCCCAAGGCCTTGACCATGTCTGTTTAGATACCACATGTACGACATCTAGAGTACATGTACAGCAGAGGTGGTATTCAGCAAGTTTTGAACCAGTAGCAGAAATTTCGGTGTTTGGAGAACCAGCAAATACCACCTCTGGCTGGGCCCATATTCACTGCCTCCCAAGTCCCAGTTATCGGCTGTGTCTTCTGTTGCCCTGCATAGAAGAATGGAGATGGAAAGCAGGTTAGTGGGGTGGGGTGGAAATGGAGATTTTACAGTATCCTTGCCCTGGAGGGGGTGGAAATGGGGATTTTGCAGTATCCTTACCCTACCATGTCCTCCAAGCCATGCCCACAAAGCCACACCCACAAAGCCACACCCACAAAGCCACACCCACCAAGCCATGCAATTCCACGCCCACAGATGAGTAGTAAAAAAAATGAATCCCACCACTGATGTACCATAATGTGAGCCATGTGACACATTCAGGCAGTGTCCTTTTCAAAGAGATAGAGTTTACATGAGCAAAGATAGCATTTGCCGAAGATTAACGTTCCCCATCTGAATTAATCTTGAAGTAGGAACATAAATGTTTAAAGAGTGGTGCCTTCTCCCTCCACAAACTGTACCAAAGGCAAACGTGTATGTTCAAATCTGTATAAAAAGAGATAAGAAGGAGAGGAGGTTTTTTTTAATATAAATATAACATGAACCTGTCATCTTTGGAATTAAGTGCCTACATTTTACACAATCCATCTACGTTTCATAATTTTAATTTAATTTCAAACATAAATAAATGTGTGTGTGCATTTGTGTGTAAATTGTATTTGCTTTCTGATATGTTAAGAAAATAAATAATATATGTTTACCTTTTGCTAAAGGAAATATCTATCTATCTATCATCTATATCAATATCTGTCTGTCTGTCTGTCTGTCTATCATCTATCTATCTATATCTCTATCTATCTATCTATCTATTATCTATCTATCTATCTATCTATCTATCTATCTATCCATCCATCCATCCTGCTTGCCTGCCTGCCTGCCTGCCTGCTGCCTGCCTGCCTGCCTGCCTGCCTGCCTGCTGCCTGCCTCAGCATCCATCCATCTTGTGACCTTATTCAATCAAAGGAACATGGAGCATGTCAATCTGTAGGATAAGCAGAAATGGAGACAACACATCCAACAGTACCCAACTCTATACTGTAAAGAACATTGTAGCTGAAAACCAGCCCTTAAATTGCACCTGACAACCAGTGGGCAGCCATTGAAGTTTACACAATGACAGTGTTACATGGGTATACCAATGGTGCACCACTTACATTTGTGCAAAGGCTCTGTAAGTCATGCTTGCCAATTATTCTTCGAGCAGAGACAAAATTCTAGAAGTACATCCCAATTGCACAGAACAGAACAGAACTTCTGCCTGAGCCAATGTAAACCCATCCAGAATCTCCAGATCTTAACGTTCCTAAAACCCATAGCCACCTAGTTTTGCTAGGATTCACTCTAAACGTATTTATACACAACCCCTACTCCCTTCCGGACACCGAGGAGAAGGACATGAAACAAAAAAGAACTTCCACAGCATGGTGGGAGGTCAAGATATACAATTAAAAACCATTAGGATCATGATGGTTACATGATCTAATGCCATCAGTGGCCTACTCAAGTAGCTTCATACAGGATATGAGTTAGAAGATGGAGGATAGAGGCTGTTAGACTTCAGAAACCAAAGGCTGGACCTTTCTCCCTACAGAAACACAACCTGGAACCAACCTGGAAGGAAGGAAGGAAGGAAGGAAGGAAGGAAGGAATACCACCCCACCCCTAACCCTCTATCTAATTTTCTGAGCCATTATTGATAGCATCAAAAGCCACTGAAAGCTCAAGGAGGACCATAATTTATTAAATTTATAACCTGCCCATCTCACTGTCCAAAGTGACTCTGGACAGCTTACAAGAATAAACGTACCACCATCCTTTCGATCCCTGCAGACATCATCCACAAATTTGATCAGTTTGTGTCAGACCTATTCATCTTTTTTTTTTATATAATTTTTATTAAACATTATTACCTTTAAAAAACAGAGAAAAAACAATACAGCGACATAAATACAACGACATAAGCAAGACAAATCATACATAAAACATACAGATACAAATGCCGTTTTAGATATACAACCCCCCCTCCCCCCCCCACGGTGACAGTCATTCACAGCCCAGTTTTTCTTCTTTCCTCGTTATTAGATCTCTAAGCCACATCTTCTCATTGCAAGATTCAGGGATCTATTACGGTACCTATGTTAACTTTCCCCATTTTAAGTCCCTGCTGTTCTCCTAGTCGCCCACATACCATAGGTTCCAGCTAAGATAATTTGATTTGATTTGATTTTATTAATATTTGTAGGCCGCCCTTTTCCCTGAGGGGACTCAGGGCGGCTCACATAATCAGGGAGGGGAAGTACAAACAGTGACATAGACACATATAATAAAAGTAATAAGCAACACATTCATCATTCGGGAGGGGCAAACTATCCTTGTCCCCAGGCCTGATGTTCTGTTTCTCCTTTGTCCTTCAGCCAACCCGTCATTCTGTCCATTTCTGCGCATTCGTAGATCTTTTTAATAATGCATCTTCCGGCGGTATAGTGGTGGATTTCCAAAATTGTGCATAGGTTATTCTTGCGGCCACAATTATATGTAGGCTCAAATGCCATATTGAAATGCTATGTTATCTGGTTTGATGCTTAGTAACAGGTTCTCAGGTCTCCATTCAATGTTTGCCCGGTAACCTCTTTTAACCATTTTTAATCCTTTTCAATATTTCGTGGCCTCAGTACAGGACCACCAAATATGGTAGAATGTGCCATCCTTTCTTCCACATTTCCAACACAATGGAGATAACCCAGGAAACATCTTAGCTAACCTCGTTGGGGGGAAGTGCACCTATAAACATTGTATATGTTTTTTTGAATGCAGTGGATGTTGTAAGTTTAATGGTCTTATCCATAGATCCCACCATTTGCCCATTTCAATTTCATAACCTAGGTTTCTCTCCCATACTGTTAGAAGGCTTTTGTCCATCTTTTCATTAGTATCTTGGCAGGTCAAAAATTGGTAGATCTTCGATAACATTTTTTTGTCTCCACCAAACAAGATCTTATCTAGCCCCTGAGGGTTTGGGTAGATCCCGAAACGTGCCTTATCACTTTTAAACCTGTTTCTAACCTGTAAATATTCCCACCATTCCAATTCCTGCCCTGTTGCTCTAATTCCATCTTTGTTTTTATGTTGCCCTCTTCTGTCATAATATATATGTATGTTTCTTGTCCAATTAAATAAACTCGGATGCGTTAAGGCCTCTAATGGTGCCAACCAACACGGAAACCTAAGATAATATTTTTTCCTCATTTTTTCCCAGACCCCCAAAATCTTCCGAATATAATGTCCCATGAAGTACCTATGGGGGGTATCTCTTTCTTGCCAGAGGGAGGCATGCCATCCTGGGGGAGGTCATGTCCCTCTATAGCCAATAGGGCCTTCTATTCAACATCACCCAATCTTTCACCCATGTCATGATTGCTGCGTTATAGTATGCTTCCCAGTTGGGTACTCCGAAGCCTCCCAGTTCTCTGCGTTTTTGTAAAGTTTGGGCTTTAATTCGTGCTTCTTGCCTTGCCATATAAACTGTGTCACTATTGTCTCCAAGGATTTAAAATTTTTTTTATCCAATTTAGTTGGTGCCGTTTGAAACAAAAACAAAAATTTTGGTAATACATATGTCTTGACTGTTGCAATCCTGCCCATCAGAGACAATTGTTTGCTACTCCAATTAGTCATATCTTTGGATACCTGTTGTAGTAATTTCATATAGTTATCTACCTTGATAGAGGAACATCTCTCCGTCAGCCAAATTCCCAAATATTGTATTTTGTGGGCCATGTTGACCCTATTCATCTTTTAACGACCCCATAACCCCCTGCGGGGTGGAGTCTGGGCAACTGAATGGATCTGGCAGTGTTTTAATGCTAGATGCCCTTCCCGTCGCCAATGCTGAGTTCAGCAGATATATTCTCAGTGTGCTCAGAAAGAGAAATATCTGTCTCTACCTAGCATCAAACTCACAGCCTCTATGCCACCTCACCACTCCCTGTGTCAGACCTACAGAATACCCAGATCTGAAATTCAAATTGAAAAGTGTCCGGAAAACAGACAGGATTAGAAAACACCATTGAAGGTAAACCCCAAATAAGATTTCACTCCCATTTTGCTTTTTATTCCCTCCCAGATAGGTTTTATCTCAAAGCAAGAAAAGAATATGGCCTAACTTTCTGGGGATCGCTTGATCCACTAAACGCCTGGAAAACCTGGGGAAATCAAACTCATACTGAGGTCTCCTAAAGATTAATACATTTCCACCCTGAAGGTAATTGAGGATTTGAGCCACTTCCTTCCTTATGTGAAATTTATGAGCCAGAAGATTTTTACCAGATCTTCAGATGTATTTGGGGAATGGAAGGACAGCCTGTCAAAGATATTAGTACTTGGTGTGAATATGGGAGTTACTGAGTAACAAATACGTAGCGTTGATTGCACTAAACTTTGGTTTCAGAAGATACTTTCTTCCTTCTTGCTTTTCATGTTTTCACTCTGTCAGAGACCTTGGTTGCCACTCTTTCAGACTAGCTACCAAAGTGATAATTAAGATTTAATTATCTGCACAATGAGCAATCATATTAAGTAAATTAATTAAATTTAAATTGCATTCCATGTAAATGCAAATTGCATTACTTGTAGTTTTTGTCCTGGCCCATTCTATGTTTTAGGGAGTATAACTCCTGGTATAAACCACAAAGACCAAAAACAGATCTGCCCAATAGCATATCAAGCTATCTCAAATGCCTCTGTGTCTGTCCATAAAGGGCCCGCATAATATTACGATGAGTTTGACCAATTGCCCTGCTTATGTGAGTCGTGATGTTGCTGGATCTCAAAATGGATGAAAGTGCTTAAATTTTAGAGGGGAAGAAGAGTTTAGGAAGAATGAATTTGCTCAGCTTGCAAATAGTTTCGAACTGTCCTGATCTGGCTTAGAACTCAGATTCTGATTCTGCTCCAGATGAGACATCAAGCCAAGGATCACATGAAGTTGATCAAACTGCTTGCACAGCTGCAGCAATCAGATGCGGATGAAGTAAGGCATCTCAACACCTGGTGAGTAGAGAGGATTGCAGCGCACTCCCATGAAGCTTCTCACCAAGCAAAGGAATAAGCATCTTGATTGATGACAGCTGGCTGCAGCCTGATTTAAGAGATAGCCCTGACCCATGTTCCCTTTGCTGGAAACAATGCCTGATCTCTGTTTCTTTCATGACATTCCTATGGATTTTGTTTGTATAAGAAACCTTGACTGTGTCACCTCTGGACTGACCAACAACCTTGACCCAGCTCTCAGAATCTTGGACTGATTTTGAACTTCTTCTGCACACTCCTATTTAAAAGCCAATATTTCAGAACCATCTGAGACTCTTTTTGATTTGCATTCCTTTGTTATCTCTTTGACCTTGTATAAACTGTGAACTACCATAAAACTGTGTAAGTCAGTATTTGGAACCAGAGGTAGCACATGAATTATCTTCTTTAATAAGCATCAATAGGTGCAGCCTTTAGTTACCATATTTTTTGGAGTATAAGGCTCACCTTTCCCCCACTAAAAGAGGGTGAAAATTTGGGTGCATCTTATACACCAAATGTAGCGCTGCTCACCCACTGGCCCCCACTCTATGGCCTCTGCCTCCTAGCAACTTACCTCCTTGCAGCAAATGGGAAAATGGGGCTTGCAGAGGCAGCAATAGGCTATAGCAATCCCTGCAGCCTGAAACAGCTGATCATCGGAAATTGAAAGTGAAACTTGCTGTTTGCTGCAAGGAGGCAAATTGCTGGGAGTCAGAGGCCCCTTCTAATCAGGCTAAACTGATATAGGATATTTGCTGCAAGGAAGTAAGTCAATAATTATAAATGCCTATAGAATGTTCAAATTATTAGACTTATTTTTTAAAGTCTGCTTTATTATTGTTCTAGACAACTTAGCAAAAAAGAATCCTTTTAAAATAAATGCTTGATCTGAAGAGGCCCAGTGCTATTGTATCTTCTTTTTTTTCTTTTTTTTATTTATATTATTATTTTTCTTTTCTTTTCTTAATTTTTTTTAATATACTTTTTATTTTCCATTTTCATAACATATAATCCACATGTATATTATTACATAGTCAATATCCTATTATATTAAGTAGTAATTACATCAGTTCCTCTTGCCATCAATGCCCAGAAAGATAAAAACCCATTATTAGCTCTTCTGCTCTCCATACACCTCTTTTTCTACCTCTCTCCTACCTCCTTTCTTCCCTCCATCATCCTTTTTGACTCTACTTCCCCTTCCTTTCTCCTTCTCCTCTCTCTTCATTTCACTCCTCCTTATCCTCCTTATCTTTCCCCCCTTAACCTCTCTCCTATCCCTCTCTTCCTATCTTTCTTCTCTCCTTTCCCACTCTTCCTCTCATTCACTTGGTGTATTTCAGCTTCTGAGCAAACTCCATTCCATGTTGATGGTATTTATGCTTCCATATCAATATAGTTAACATATCTTAGTTTTAAAGAAAAAATAAGAGAAGACAGTATACATGTGCAATCATATTACATTAAAATCTAACACCCCTCGTCAAGCCTAATATTCATCCCCCCTCCCCCTCCCCAAACATTGTATCTTCTTTTAAATAGCAGAGAATAACTTATACTTCCAGAAAGCCACATCAATTTTAACAGCATCTGTACAAGTGTTATCTGAAATGTAACACTACAAGCAGTGTATATCGTCTGTATTGTTTGCTGTTTGCCGCAAGGAGGCAAATTGCAGGGAGGCAGAAGCAGATTATTTTCCACTTGTTTTCCTCCCCAAAAGCTAGGTGTGTCTTATACTATTGAGCATCTTATATTCTCAAACAAAAAGGTAATCTTCTGATCTTGAAATAGCTAAAAAGGGTTACAACTTGTTGGAATTCAGATGGGAGAATACCAAGAAATAGCAAAGTTGTAGATTGTCCTGAAAAATACCCCAGAAAAAAACCCAACAGTGGATTATTTTTACATTGTTCCTAAATAAATTTGTGAATACAGTATCTTCACAAAATAACTGAAAGTTGAACTTAACTCATGTTGTGCTTTGTTTTTTTCTTCTTTTCAGCCTTAAGTTAAAATAATGAAATCTCAACACACTATGAGCCTCATAAATCTTTGTGTTGTTGGGGTTTTTTTTTCTTTGTAGTAAGGCTTTCTATTTATTTTTATTTAATTTTCACAGTTTTGAACCACCATTTCCCTCCAGCCAACCGGAAGCCCAAAGAACACCTACAAGGACATTTAAGGGGTACAAGGAGAGGAGTTGCTCCTGGAAAAAAAGAAGATTTTCTAAAAGCAATCTTGCTAAGTTTAAAGACAATGGAGGGCAATTGTGAAAGGTTTTCTAGAATTCTTGAGATAAGCTTTGTTTTTTTATTTCCCCCCTCTTCTGAAAATCAGAAGCACAGTATGAGTGACATCTGACCTCTCTCTGTGAGGAGTTTCTCTAAATTGTTCCTCGCCTAACATCCTGTGGTGAGTACAAATTGCTTCCAGGTATCCGGCATACAGGTTGTTACAAACCAGAAATAGGTTGCCTCTATTTTGGTGTGATGCTGCCTGCGTCGGTAAAAAAAACACAAATCTAAAAGAGTAATCCTTTGAGGTAGCTATTGTCCTCTTCTTTTCAAGTCTAAGTGGTAAATTTGCTTTGTACATTAGCCAGCAAGCCACACTTCCACTCCCTGTGAAATTCTCCTTGCCATTCTCTTGTGAAAATTCATCCTGATCAGGCCACAAATTAAAATGGTGTGTCGGCTTTAAAAGCCGTACCGTGGCTCCCTTTGAATGTGCATCACGTATGAGCCCAAACACAAAGCTATTTCAAAGGAAAACTTCCTCAAAGGGGGAAGAACAAAAGCAGAATGTCAGGGTTACCAAATAGCATCCAAAATTAAATCAGAGTCTGAGGCAAAGGATTCCTCAAAGTTCCAATTTATTAAGAGAGCCATGTTGGCACATCTGGGAAAACCCGGATCTGAAAGTTTTCAGGTTTTCCCACCCAGTTGAAAGTTCAAGATCCTGTCCCCCACACCCACAAGTCCATCACATAGTCCAATCTTCCATTACCATGAAGACAGATTCCTCCCATCCAGATCCGGCCAGGTGCAAAGATGACCTTGGCTTTCTAAGCAGAATGTTATTATGGCTACACATCATCCAACTCCGTATAATCCCCCCTCCCATTTCCCCACAGTAGAAAGTGTGGCAGGCTTGAAGTCCAGAAAGAAAAGATGGCTTGCAGGCATGACACAGAAGTCTAAGAGTGACTATTATGGATGAGAACACTTGGTTTCCCATTACAGATGCCTCTGAATGTCCACAAGTGGAGCATTAAAACCAAATTAAATAGAACTTAATAGAAGTTCTTGGAAGAAATGTCCTTCTGAATTCAGTTCCAAGTGGGAAGAATGACCCTGGAAAAATGGAGAGTGCTTGGAAAGATGGTTTAATGGTGGACAAGATCACAAGGTTTGAGGTCCTGGGCAAAAAGGGAAGAGATGTATGTCACCCCCTGAGAACTACCTGAATGAGATTCACCATCACATCTCCTTTGGATAAAGATTTTGTTTTTAGCTGAATTCCAGTACGTTTAGCAAAGCACATCTTGTTCAGCTTCCCCAGCTCAATGAACTCTCATAAAGAGCATGACAAAAAACAGAAGCTCTTGGCACAAAAGAATGCACAAAAATCATACAGTACATCAAATATGAGAAATTGGTTCCAACGCCCTTTATATTCGCACAGGGTAAAAACAGGTATCAGCATGGATCTATTTTCTTCGGTTCTTTCAGAAGTGGGTGAAAGCTGAAGTCCTTAGTATGCTTTCCTTTTATTTCTTTAATATATTCTTTTATGGTTTTTAAAAGAGCGACAATAAGAAATGGAAAAAAGGAACAAAAAACAAAAATAAAAACGCATACATCATCAAGGAAAAAGAAAAAAAGGCATTTAAAAACAACCTGAAGTAAAATACAAAAAAGAAAAATGTATAACATTTTGACAGTGACTAGATACAATTGATTTATCTAATGCAATTATTCAAGTACATATACATTTCTAATGCATTTCTAGAACTCTCATTTTAACCTATTTTATATTAACATGATCTGATGCTAAGGAGTTAGACATTCTACTCCCCCTCCCCACCTGAAAAGAAGTCTGTTCCAACTGCCAATTGCCTCACATTCTGTTACCTCAGTTCAAATTGACAGACACTCCACGCCTTCACTCAGGAATAGTGTGGGGCTCCTTACAGTACTAAATGTCGGTACCTTACCAAAATGTCTACGCCTTCCACCTATGGAACTGCTCCTGAACTCATGGCAGTGGGAACAATATTCCCTTATGTGTTTCAATCATCAACCACTCAGCCAACGGATTCAACTGGAGTGAACCAGATTTCTCCTGCATTGTCTGATCACATAGTTTTGTCACGAAGCACGGGTATCCCACTAGTTTTCTATAAATGAGTTCTATATTTCATTACATTTATCAATGCAAAATCACAAAAGCTCATAGCTCTATGGAGATTCTCAGTCAATCAAGTGGTGTTTGTCCCAAATGTACTTTTTCAAGAGGCAACTGAACTTCCCTGAAGATGTTTCGCTTCTCATCCGAAAAGCTTCTTCAGTTCCCTAGCATTCAGTCAGGGCACAGATAAACTTCCAAATGGCCTCAGTGATTCTCAGAAAGCATGCTAACGATCAGATGGTGCAAGGAATATAAATCCTTCCATTCTCCACCATTCAGTCAGAACTAAAGAAGCTTCTTTGGATGAGAAGCGAAACATCTTCAAGGAAAAACGAAGCCAAGTTGCCTCTTGAAAAAAGCATCTTTGGGACAATCCACTCATAGGTAGCAAGTGCAATTAGTCTCAATCCATTGAAGGGGGTATCTTTCCAATGTTGCAATATCAGTCCATTTATGTGATCTGGTTATCAAATTCCAAGGACTGAGTATGTCATTCCAAAGAATATTATCGACTGAAAATGTGAAAACATGTGTGTGTGTGTGTGTGTGTGTGTGTGTGTGTGTGTGGCAGTGGTGGGTTTCAAAAAATTTTGGAACCTCTTCTGTAGGTGTGGACTGCTTTCCGGGTCCACTGGTGGGACCTCTTCTAACCGGTTCGGTAGATTTGATGAACCGGTTCTACAGAATAGGTGCGAACTGGTAGGAACCCACCTCTGCCCCTGTCCCAGACAATCCATTTCTACCGAGATGTAATGGAGACCAATACATTTTAAACCATATATATATATAGTTGCTTAAGTGATTGTTTAAGGTGCATGGACACTGCTGGCCATACTTTTCTAACCGGCAAAGAGAAAAAGAGGAGATTATCTTGCTCTGCGCTTCAAGCTGCTTGCCCAGTACCTGCTGGATACCACAGTGAGACCGATGCGAATTTCCCCCCGTCCCTTTTTCTTTACATAAATGGACTGTACCTTAAAAAGAAGACACGCGGTGACATTAGCTAATCAATACAGGGAGCTGCAGAGCGAAGGCAGAGCCATCTGGAAAGATTATAGCATCAGGCAAACCGCAAGCAGGTACATGATTGGCAAAAGAAGAGTGGGGGTGAAAAAACACTCATCTGGGTCTTCAGACAAGCTGACAGATTGATTTTGAATCCTGCTAATTGTCTGGTCCAGCATGAGAGCTCAGGTGCCGCCCTGGGAGAAGTAAGGCAACTGCGTCTCCTTTTAGATCCGAGAAGGAAGACTCAAATGGTTGATTTGTTTATTACTTTAGCGCGTGGCACTGCAGAATGTCAGCACACCCCACCCCTAGAGAATAAAATATTTTGGGGAATATTAAAAAGGCAGAGTATTACATTTCCCCTAAAAGAGAAATTTTTTGGGAGGGGGTATCTTAAAGGAAGAAGAAACCAGCCCCAGTCTCCCTCCCCAAGCAGAAACTGAGGAGATTGCCAGATTTCGCCATCCATTCAAAAAGACGGGTCAGACAGAAATTCCAGATAAGCAACAAGTCCGAGTGCTGTGCCAGCAAAAGTGGGCTACAGAGCTCCGTTTTGGGCTGCGATGGCCTCCTGCAACCCTCTACCAGTGAAAATGGAGCTCGGGAAAGCCCCAGGCAGCCCTCATAAGCTCGTTTTCGGCTGTGATCGCCTCCTAAACCCTTTACCAGTGAAAATGGAGCTCGGGAAAGCCACAGGCAGCCCTCATAAGCTCCGTTTTTGGCTGCAATGGCCTCCTGCAACCCTTTACCAGTGAAAATGGAGTCAGGAAAGCCACAGGCAGCCCTCATAAGCTCCGTTTTTGGCTGTGATGGCCACCTGCAACCTCTGCCAGAGCTCGGGAGAGCATACAGCACTCCAAACTCCGTTTTTGCTGGCAGAGGCACTGTGGACCAGTCCCTCACTGTTTCCAGGGCAGCCCATGGGCCAGTTCTAAGTACCCTGTGGGCCAGATGTGGCCCACAAGCCTTGAGTTTGACACCCGTGATCAAACTGCTTCTGGTGTGACCCTCAACTGTTGATGTAGAAATGCAACAAAGCATCAGAGTCTCTGCTACTCATAAAAATTCCCTCACAAACACTTAGACAAGTAGAAGATGGATGCATTTTTATTGTAAAAAAACTACTTGGTGCTTTGGACTTAAGAAACAAAGATTTGTGTGTGTGTGTGTGTATGTGTGTCTGTGTGTGTGTCTGGTGTGTGTGTCGTGTGTGTGTGTGTCTGTGTAAAATGTGGAAGAAGAAGTCAAACTCAGAAGCTGCTGGCTGGATGAATTTGCATTTTAATAGCATTCCAGGTCTCAGTATCATTTACTTTTACAAACATAGGTTTACTAGCACAATTTAAGGGAGAATTTAAAAGTCTGGGTGTGTAGAACAAGTTAGACAAGGCTAAAATGGAGTTGGGATGTTCCTGGCCCAGCGCATTGCAGCAATGCGAATATTATTCCACATTGTGCGAACGAGATCATTATCTTAAATTGCAATTTACTTCAATTGATTACGATTTTAGGGTTTAGCATGTAGAGTGAAGGCAATCCTGTATTTCTTTTAAGTTCATGATCAGTTTTTTTCTTTCTTTCTTTCAGATCCTTATTATTTATTTACTAGCTGGATACCTGTGCTTCGCAACAAAACTAGTGAACTATGCAGGAGAAATTTGGTTCACAGTCCATGGCTCAGTGGTGGTCAGTAATTGAAACACATAAGGGAATTCCTCCCGCCGCCTTGAGTCCGGAAGTAGTTCTATAGGTGGAAGGCATAGACTTTTGGTGAGGTACCAACGTTTAATACTGTAAGGAGCCCCAGCGCGTTCCTGAGTGAAGAGTGGAACGTCTGCCAATTTGAACTGAGGTAACGGAATGTGAGGGAATTGGCAGTCGGAACAGAGTTCTTTTCAGTGAGGAGGGGGAGTAGAATGTTTAACTCCTTAGCATCGACCGTGTTAATAAGAAATATTAATGATCTGATGGTCATTTTGAAAAATCCTTTATTAGCGAGCATCTAGAAGCCAAGAGGAACATACGTGCCAAATTTCAAGTTTGTAGGCTTTATGGTTCTGGAGATTTCGCGATGATGCACGAGTGGCATTTCGCTTTTATAGATTTTTCCGGCCCATGGGAAAGTCCCACCTCTCAGAAGAGAAAAGTAGAACCTCTTCCCCTTTGTGCGGAAAAGTTGAGAGATACATATCGGCCCGATTCCGTAAATAATTCAACATATGACCTTGATGCTTATTGATTCCTCAAGCTGTTTATCTTTCTAGTGTGCTCCCTGGCAAAAACAATTATCACTTAATTAAAAATGGTCTGGCTTGAGGGAGCCTTCCGATTGGCTGGCAAACACATGAAGGGATGAGATAATCTATGGAAACTAAACAGCGCCGACAGCAAACGCTGTTTAATATTCCAAACCCAAACTTCATTCTAATTTTTTTTCCCCTGACACATCTCCCCCCCCCCCACGCCCTCATCTCTCATTTCAAAATCACTTAAGGATATTTAGCCATCACCGCCTCGACTGGCTGGCTGAGAATTCTTACCTTATACTATGAATTTAGCTGGTAACCACAGGTGCTGCTACACAAGAGAGATTCCATTTTATTAGAGGTAGTCCTTGACTTACGACCAAAACGGAGTCCAGAATTCCTGTCGCTAAGTGAGAAACATGTTCGTTTGAGTTTTGCCGAATCGTATGACTTTTCTCGCCACATTCGTTCAGGGAATCGGTGCAGCTGTAAAATCAGGGGCATCGTTGTTAAGTGAATATGGGTTTCCCACTGCTTGTCAGAAGGGGATCGTGCGATCTCCGGGACACTTCAACCGTCATAGGTATGAGCCAGTGGTCAAACATCTGAATGTAAATCACCTGACCGGGGGGGTGTACTGCAATGGTCGTAAGTGTGAAAAATGGTCATAAGTCCCATTTTCAGTGCCGTCGTAACTTTGAATGGTCACGAAATAAACTGTGGTAAGACGAGTACTACCTGTGCATCTTGAGTCATTCTAATATTGTTTTCCAGTATATAGCAATAGCAGTTAGACATATACCGCTTGATAGGGCTTTCAGCCCTCTCTAAGCGGTTTACAGAGTCAGCAGATAGATATAGATATAGATAGATGTAGATGTGTAGATGTAGATGTAGATGTAGATGTAGTAGATGTAGATGTAGATGTAGATGTAGATGTAGATGTAGATAGAGTAGATGTAGATGTAGATGTAGATGTAGATAGATGTAGATGTAGGTAGATAGATGTAGATTGATATATGTAGATGTAGATGTAGATGTAGATGTAGATGTAGATGTAGATGTAGATGTGTAGATGTAGATGTAGATGTAGGTAGATGTCGATGTAGTGTAGATGTAGATGTAGAGATGTAGATTAGTGTAGATGTAGATGTAGATGTAGATGTAGATGTAGATGATGTAGATGTAGATGTAGATGTAGATGTAGATGTAGATGTAGATGTAGATGTAGATGTAGATGTAGATGTAGATGTAGATGTAGATGTAGATGTAGATGTAGATGTAGATAGATGTAGATGTAGATGTAGATATAGTATAGATATAGATAGATATAGATAGATATAGTATAGCTATAGATATCGATAGATATAGATATAGATAGCTATAGATATAGATATAGATATAGATATAGATATAGATATAGAAGATATAGAAATAGATATAGATATAGATAGAAATAGATATAGAAATAGAAATAGATATAGAAATAGATATAGAAATAGATATAGAAAGAGAAATAGATATAGAAATAGATATAGATATTTGCAGGGCGACTGAAGTTTGGGGATTATTTTCTCCTTGTTATTATTTCTCTACTCTCTCTCTCCTTTTGAAGAGGCAGCTATTGAAAATATTAAAACAGCAGATTGCCAAAACCACTGAGGGCAAATAAGAAAAAAATGGTTTTGACCTGACAGGGAGACTCTCAGCAATCTGGGATTAGGCAAAAAACCACGGATGGCTTGAAATCAAAACGGTTTTTAAGCCAGGTGTTTGTAGGGTTGGAAGAAATATCCTTCTGGGTTCAGCTCCAAGTGGGGGGGAAGACACTGGAAACATGGAGGCTGCTTGGAAAGATGGTTTAATGGTGGACGGATCACATGGCTTGAGCGCCTGAACAGAAAAGGGGGGATCACACGCTTCCAGATGTTGGGTGAAGAAGAAAAAGAGCCAGAGGTGCTGAAAGTCCCTGGTTTTATGCCTGTCTGGCCTTGATCTTCATTTTGTATTCTGATTGGCTGTCAGACCAAAGGGGGAGACCTTTGTTATGTAATAGACTAGCTCAGGCCTTCTAATGGCCATGACAAGGTGGAGGGAAGAGGGAAAGGAAGAAGAAAGGAGAATTAATGGGGGCGGAAAAAGAAGAGAAGATTTCAAATCTTTGGAATCGTAGCTGCTGTTCAAAAATTGTATATTTCTGACACTACAACCAGGTCCTTCGGTCTCTAAGGAGCCCCCTGGGTAAACAGTTGAGGAGGAAGGGTGAAACTCTTCAGCAGCCTTTCAATTTTGCCTAATTTGGCAGGATGTTTTACCATGGCTGTTAAAGCTACCTAGTCAAAGACCTGATAGATGCGCTCATGGAAAACCGTTAAAACAACTGGGCATCTGAAAAAGATAATCAAGAGATAACTCTGGTATCTGGAGGAGTTTCATCTCAGGAGCCAAGCATTTGTCGAGCTGACAATTTTGCTTGATGCCTCTATAAATAAAATAGAGGCTGGTTTTTTTTTTTGTTTTCAAAGCTGGAAATATCACAGAAGAGATGAGAGGTTGTTTCCTCTCCTGGCCTTCAAAGGCATCTTTGCAAAGCAAGTGGCAGCCGTCGTTTTCTATTGGGCACATATAAGGAATTGTAACACTCTGGCCTCTTCCATCAGGCATTGCTACTCGGAGCAGAGGGTAAAAATGTGTGCAGAGGGACAAGGAGTTTTCTGAATCTGCAGTGGGTGGAAGAAGACTGGGACTCCTTCCCGGTCGCTTCTCGACTTAAGCTTTTCAAACATTGCTGATGGCTAAAAGCAGGATTGGGAGGAAGGAGAGGCAATGATAGTTTTTGACAATCATCACCACAAAGTTCTTTTGTAAGAGACACCCTTTGCATCCTTAAAGTTGAAGTGAAATTATGCTGAGAAGCTTTTAGAAGTCAACAGAAGATAACCAAGTTAGAAGGACCTTAGAGGCTTCCAGTCTCACCCCTGCTCAAGCAGGAGATGCTATTCCAAGGGTGTCTAACTCTATTGTATTGAGGGCAGCATCAGAGTTGCGTGTGGCTGGGGG
>NW_022473651.1:0-58815 GCF_009769535.1 Thamnophis elegans | reverse complement strand
GCTGATCCTGACTCCCACACTCTCCTTCCTCTCCTCTCTGATTTAACTGCTGGAGGGTCCAGGGGCCGACAGGGCACAACAGTATGATTATAACACAGTCGGGTTTACCTTCAGCCAGCCAAAATATTAAAAAGCAGTCAAAAGGAAGAGAAAAAACGGGCCATCCTCAACAGCAGCGTTGGCAATGTATAACATTTGATTTTGGAATGCCACTTATAAAACAAAATGTCAGATTCAGATATCAGATAATACATGGTATTTAGAGGCTATCTGGCGCCCGCCCAACATCCACATCGGAGAGGGGAATTTTGACAGGGAATCGCTGGAAAGCCAACTGCCCTGTTTGGCGCGCTGTCTCTTCCATTCTGCCAACCTTCTCCAGTCCCCGGCCAAGATTGCCGCTGCCAAGCCCTGCATCTGTCTTTATTTTGTTTTTGCTCCACTTGAGAACGCACAAACCATTTCAGTTCTTGACTTTGGGAGGTTTTTGGCTACTTCACCAGTGAACAATGGATGCTCGGATGCTAATATTCGAAATGACCTCTCCTGTCGCGCTCCTAACATAGCTCTAAAATCCAGAAGGTAGGAGGATACTAAATAGAATTTTATTTATTTACTAAATAAAATAAATATCCTCAAAACGACGCTATAGGCACTGTGCACCAGAACAACTGGACACAAGGACAGTTTTTTCCCCCTGCATGCCATCATTCTGCTAAACAACTAATTCCCACAACACTCTCAAACTATTTACTACACTGTATTACCCTTCTCATCCTTCCTATTGTCTATCTCCTTTTCTACAAATGACTATAACTGTTGTTGTTTGCCTGTATCTTTATTATTTATATTGCTTTATTAAGTGTCCTAATACGATTTATGTCGCTTGCTTATTTAGTATCCTATAGGCTATCACTGTTTTGAATCGTACGATTCCATGATGAATGTATGATGACTATGACATGATTTATCACTTTTATATTTTATGTACAACCGAGAGCGTATGCACCGAAGACAATTTCCATGGGATGGACTGCATGGGAGGGGAAAATAAAACTTTACTTTTAACTACAGCAGCGGTGAAATTCAGCAAGTTCTGGAGAACCGGTAGCTGAATTTATGAGCAGTTCATAGAACCGGCAAATACCACCTCTGCTGGCCCCAGAATGGGGTGGCAATGGAGATTTTGCAGTATCCCTTCCCCCTAGAGTGGGGAGGGATGGAGATTTGCAGTATCCTTCCCTAGAGTAGGGAGGGAATGGAGATATTGCGTATCCCGGCCCTGGAGTGGGGGAGGGAATGAGATTTTGCGTATCCTTCCCCTAAAGTAGGGATGGAATGGAGATATTGCAGTTTCCTTCCCTTGAGTAGGGAGGGAATGGAGATGTTTGGCAGTATCCTTCCCCTGGAGGGGGAGAATGGGGATTTCGCAGTATCCTTCCCCTTGAGTGGGGAGGAATGGAGATTTGTGCAGTAGCTTTCCCTGGAGTGTAGAGGAAAATGGAGATTTTGCAGTATCCTTCCCCTGGAATGGGGAGGAAATGGGGATTTTGCAGTATCCTTCCCCTGAATGGGAGGGGATGGAGATTTTGCAGTATCCTTCCCCTGGAATGGGGAGGGAATGGATATTTTGCAGTATCCTTCCCTGGAGTGGGGAGGGAATGGAGAGTTTGCAGTATCCTTCCCCTGGAATGGGGAGGGAATGGAGATTTTGCAGTATCCTTCCTCTGGAGTGGGGAGGGAATGGAGATTTTGCAGTATCCTTCCCCTAGGAATGGGGAGGGAATGGATATTTTGCAGTATCCTTGCCCTGGAGTGGGGAGGGGAATGGAGATTTTGCAGTATCCTTCGCCCTGGAGTGGGGAGGGAATGGAGATTTTGCAGTATCCTTCCTCTGGAGTGTGGAGGGAATGGAGATTTTGCAGTATCCTTCCCCTGGAATTGGGGGGGGGAATGGGGATGTTGCAGTATCCTTCCCTGCCACACCCACCAAGCCACGCCCGACAGAACCGGTAGTAAAAAAAAATTGAATTTCACCCACTGGAACTAGGGACAACCTGAGGGAGGATTAGAGTCAGGTGACCCCAGAGGTTCCAATATGACATGCCCAATAAATCCATATTTGGAGAACATGCCTGCCTTGGAGTTTTGATTCCGTTGGTGTTTACTTGAAACCCTGACAGTCAGTTGTCGAGCATCCAAATGTAATCACGTGACCATGGAGGTGGTGCAACAGTCGTACGTGTGAAAGAGGGTCACAACCAGTCACATTTTTCAGTGCCATTAAAACCTTCAAATGGTCATTAAACAAACTGTCGTAAGTTGAGGACTAACTCGGTACCAAGAAAGAATGATTCCCAGAAAGAACAATAACGGTGCCATTGCATGGCTGGTCTCCCTCTGCTTTTCGCTCATTGGCACTGATTTCTAGGCTGGTTAGAGAAAGGGCCTTCTAATCAATTGTTTTATTCCAGATTCACGACACGAGCCACGCGCCTGTATTTCGCGCCGGGAGGACACACCGCTGTGGGGTTTCCAAAAGCCAGCAGCAACAGATGGTAGTTGTTTCTATGTCCTCTGCTGCCAAGCTGAGCTTTGTGCACCCTGGTCGACCAAAAATGTGTGGGTCCGTTTTTGGGGGGGGTAGAAGATCTCCTGCTTTAGCAAAGGCTGGACTAGAAGACCTCCAAAGTCCTTCCAGTTCTATTCTGATTCTCTTTTTTAAACATTTTTATTTTATTCTCTCTCTCTCTCTCTCTACTCTCTCTCTTCTCTATCTATCTATCTATCTATCTATCTATCTATCTATCTATCTATCTATCTATCTATCGTAGATAGATAGATAGATATATAGATATATAGATATATAGATATATAGATATATATACCTCTAGCTAGCTAGCTATTTGTCTATCTCTATCTCTATCTCACAGCAAGACAGAAACAGTTTAAATTTAAAAATAGAAAAATACAATATTAAAAATTCACATCATCCATTACATCTAGCGGGGGCTGGATATCCATCAACAGCCCCAGGCCTGCCGGAACAACCAGGCCTTACCGGCTTTACAGAAGGCCAGGAGAGTGTAAGGTCCGGATCTCTGCGGGTAGATCGTTCCACAGGGCCGGCGCAGCAACAGAGAAGGCCCTCCCCCGGGGATCCGCCAACCAGCATTGTCCGGTTGACGGCACCCGGAGGAGGCCCAGCCTGTGCGATCTTGTTGGTCGTTGGGAGTTGAGTGGCGAGAGCGGTCTCTCAGGTAGCCAGGTCCTAACCATGAAGGGCTTTAAAAGTAACGACGACTAGCACCATGAAGCACGTCCGGAGACCAATGGGGAGCCAGTGCAGCTCGCGGAGGATCGGTGTAACATGGGTGTATCTAGATACACCCCATATCGCTCGCACGGCTGAGTTCTGGACCAACTGTAGTCTTCGAACACTCTTCAGGGGCAACCCCATGTAGAGTGCATAGGATAGAATAGGATAGGATAGATGAGATGAGATGAGATGAGATTATGACAAGACAAGATGGAATAATAGAATAACAGAGTTGGCAAGGGACCTTGGAGGTCTTCTAGTCCAACCCCCTGCTTAGCAGGAAACCCTACACCTTTATTGCCTTTTTTACACTAAGCACAATAGAAGCTGGAAGGGACCTGTTCTGACCCCCCTCGTTCCACACCCAAGCACACTCTGAGCCAAAGAGAAGTTACGGCATTTAATTAACAGACAGACAGGTCCTTGGCATCAAACTGGCTTGGGCAGCAATAAACACAGATAAGGCTTGGTAGCAATCCAGCCTGCCAAGCTCACAGTAATGTCCTCCGACATTCAATCCTACGTTGACCTTCTGCAAAGAGGGTCATGTGCACAAGGAGTCTTTTTATAGTCTGGAGAGGAGCCTAATGACCACCAGCTGAGTGCAATTACCTCCTGTAACTGCGCAACTGTTCCTGATGCCTAGTAGCTCTTCGATGCCATGCATCCAGGAACACTCACTACTGCATCCGGCTCACTCTCCCTTGTCCTCCCTCCCCACTGGTCCAAGGCTCAGGTGCCTCCTGGTGGCCAACCAGCCTCTCTGGCGCCCTGCTCGGAGTCAGAACCCTGTCCAGGCTCCTCCACATCCTCCAGAGCCGACTCATAGGGCCCCTTGCTGTCGGAGTCTGGTGGCAGCTCCAACAGCTCCTGCTGGGCCACAACAGGACCTTGGAGGTCTTCTAGTCCAACCCCCTGCTCAATCAGGAGACCCTATATCATTTCATACAAATGTTGTCCAATCTCTTTTTAAAAACCTCCAGTGTTGGAGCACCCACAACTTCTGAAGGCAAGCTGTTCCATGGAATAATTGTTCTCACCATCAGGAAATTTGTTCCAGCTTCTCTGCTTGAATAGTCCATTGTTTCTAGCCTTGCCTTTAGGGACTTTGGGGAAAAAACCCCTCTTCTTTGTGGCACCCCTCAAATCATAGAATACTGCTATCCTGTCCCCTCTAGTTTGACCAAGTCAGTTTGACCAAGTCAGAACTGAACAAGCTTCTTGGATGAGAAGGGAAACATCTTCAAGGGAACACAAAGAGTGTTCAGTTGTCTCTTGAAAAAAACACCTTTGGGATCACCTGGATGACTGAGATTCTCCATATTAAGGTTGGTTTGGTTTCATCTGTGTAGAGTGAAGTAGGCCACCGTATCTTGACTCCTGCTAGTTGTACAGATTTCCCTCTGAGGTTTTTTTTTTTCTCACGTGGGGAGAAAGGACTATTTGGAAATCTAATGGAAAGCAACTGATCCCTGCTTCCCTTTTGGCTCCCTGGGGTGAATTATGAGCCCTTTTCTCCAGTGCCAGCCATAGCTCACAAAGAAATGTGCCAAAGGTGTGAAAAATTAACCTGTCATCTTCACCCAGAAACTCAAAAAGAAAAAGTTAATCTTTCATGCTCCAGAAAAAAAGATGCAATAAGAAGAAGCTTTGAGTTGCGTAGGGCAGCGAAGGCTAAGAATCAGGGGTGAAATTCAGCAGGTTCTGACAGGTTCCAGAGAAGCGGTAGCGGAAATTTTGAGTAGTTCAGAGAACTGGCAAATACCACCTCTGGTCAGCCCTGGAGTGGGGAGGAAGTTGAGATTTTGCAGTATCCTTCACCTGGAGTGGGGAGGGAATGGGGATTTCGCAGTCTCCTTCCCCTGGAGTGGAGAGGGAATGGGGATTTCGCAGTATCCTTCCCCTGGAGTGGGGAGGGAATGGATATTTTGCAGTATCCTTCCCCTGAAATGGGGAGGGAATGGGGATTTTGCAGTATCCTTCCCCTGAAATGGGGAGGGAATGGGGATTTTGCAGTATCCTTCCCCTGGAGTGGAGAGGGAATGGGGATTTCGCAGTATCCTTCCCCTGGAGTGGGAGGGAATGGGAGATTTTGCAGTATACTTCCCCTGAAATGGGGAGGGAATGGGGATTTTGCAGTATCCTTCCCCTGGAGTGGGGAGGGAATAGGGATTTGCAGTCTCCTTCCCTGAAGTGGAGAGGGAATGGGGATTTCGCAGTATCCTTCCCCTGGAGTGGGAGGGAATGGAGATTTTGCAGTATACTTCCCCTGAAATGGGGAGGGAATGGAGATTTTGCAGTATCCTTCCCCTGGAGTGGGGAGGGAATGGGGATTTTTCAGTATCCTTCCCCCTGGAGTGGGGAGGGAATGGAGATTTTGCAGCATCCTTCCCCTGGAGTGGGGAGGGAATGGAGATTTTGCAGTATCCTTCCCCTGCTACACCCACCAAGCCACGCCCACAGAACTGGTAGTAAAAAAAATTGAATTTCACCACTATTATAATCCTGGCAATGTGGACCAGTTAAATGATTTGATTTTGCTTTGATTTTTCTCTCTTACACTCTTCAGTTCCTGACATTGGAAGAGACATAGTATATTGGGACTTCACCAAGAGAAGAGAAGATTTCTTGGGGGGGGGCACCTTCCAAAGTTAAGAAAGAGCAGGTAGAAAGGAAATCTTAAGAAATGGTCTTCTAAAATAGGGGTCACCAACCTTTCGGACCTCAGGGATCACTAAATTCATAATTTTAAATCCTGCGGATCACAACAAAAGTAGGATATTGGCCCATCTAGCAACAAAACTCACCACATGACACCTGGGAAGATTACATCACCCAGCAAGGCTCAACCAGACAAAACCCAGGGACTCTCAGCATCTCTGCCCCTTTTTTTTGCCCAGGACCTCAAACCATGTTAAAGTAGAATAAAATATGGATTAAAAATATAAGAAGGAAGACGTGGCATAAAAAGGATAGTTAGAAGCTTGCTTAAAGGGACAGAGAGATGTCATCAAGCTCTAACCACAAGATGTTCTAGCCAATGTCCCTAGGTCGAAAGTCCAACCACAAGGTTCAAGTAAGTTCGTTAGAGTCCATACTGTAACAAAAGGAGAAGTAAGACCCCATCGTCCTTATAAGGTCTTTCTCCTCAGGTAACCACTAAGAAATGAGTTAAGTGTTCCATGTTACGCTGCCTTTGAGAATGTATAAGAATGCGTGCTTCGATAATGAGGTTGTTCAGAACTTGCAATGCTAAGCCATGGGCTAGCTTTCTGAACCTGGCTGCTAATAAACTCCTCCTGTTACCTGAGAAGTCTAAAGCCTGTCATTTTCTGCAACGATTCGATCCTGTCCACCATTAAACCATCTTTCCAAGCAGCCTCCACGTTTCCAGTGTCTTTCTCCCCATTTGGAACAGAACCCAGATGGAGATTTCTTCCAGACTGCCTTATTCCTCCTTCCCTTTCTCTCTTTCTTCCCTCCTTCCTTCCCCTTGAGAAAGTATACACCTGAAATACACTCGCTTTATTTATAAAGCTCCCTTCCTTTCTCTCCCGCCTTCTTTTTCAATTGTGGCAGGAAGCGGCAGCTCTATCGAGTTTCCCAAAATATTGAAAACAAGACATTCTGAGATAACAACTGGCAGGGCTTTAGGTAAAACCACGGAGTTGGAACCAGCATCTGGGCCTTCCAAGCCAACGCCGTTTCTTCTGTGCCGAAATCCAAATTAAAATCTGTGCTTGGATGCATCCAGTGAGCAGAACTCACCACCTTATTAAGTCTTGTAGGGTTGCCAGTGCAAAACAGCTGGGGCCTGAGATAGGCAAACATCTGCATTTGTGAAGCTCGTGGTGCTTCCCCCCCCTCCCCGTATAATTTTTAAGAGGACTATGCTGAACGCATTAAAGCTCCGAAGCTTTATGACTATTATGGTAACATATCTTACATTTCCAGAATAGGTTTAAGAAACATTCCCCTTATTTCAGTAGCACTTTACATTCGAGTCGGTACAAATACAGGAAATGAGACAGTTCTCTGGCCAAACCACAAGGCTTTACATCTGCCAGAATAGCTGAGTGTTCTGTCTTTCCAGAAATGTGGTCTAGAAACAGTGTGAGATCTTTCCTGCCTTTGACAGTGCAGCTTGCGTGATGTGTCTAACATGAATCTGGAAATCGAGTTGGATCAGGGCTGAAAGGATGGAATAGACATTTTAATAGACATTTTATTAGGATTTATAGGCCGCCCTTTTCCCTGAGGGGACTCAGGGCGGCTTACAATCATAGGGAAGGGGGTGCAATACCAAAAACAAACAATATGTGAGCAAAATTAAATTAATAAAACACAACTTGCATTCAACAGTCAACATTCGGGCGGGTAAATTGAGAACCTATCCCCAGGCCTGATGGGATAGCCAGGTCTTAAGGGCCGTGCGGAAGGTCTGGATGGTGGTGAGGGTGCGAATCTCAACGGGGAGGTCGTTCCAGAGGGTCGGAGCTGCAACAGAGAAGGCTCTCCTCCGTGTAGTCGCCAGTCGACATTGACTGGCAGATGGAATTCGGAGGAGGCCCAGTCTGTGCGATCTAATCGGTCGGAGGGAGGTAATCGGCAGAAGGCGGTCTCTCAAGTACCCAGATCCACTACCATGGAGTGCTTTGAAGGTGGTCATCAATACCCTGAAGCGCACCCGGAGATCAACAGGTAGCCAGTGCAGCTCGCGGAGGATGGGTGTTATGTGGGCGAATCGCGGTGCGCCCACTATCACTTGCGCGGCCACATTCTGAACTAACTGCAGTCGCCGGATGCACTTCAAGGGCAATGGAGTGGAATGGAATGGAATGGAATGGAATGGAATGGAATAGAATAGAATAGAATAGAATAGAATAAGGAAGGGAAGGGAAGGGAAGGGAAGGGAAGGGAAGAGAAGAGAAGAGAAGAGAAGAGAAGAGAAGAGAAGAGAAGAGAAGAGATCAGAATGGGGTGGGGTGGGGTGGGGTGGGGTGGGGTGGAATGGAATGGAATGGAATGGAATGGAGTGGAGTGGAGTGGAATGGAGTGGAGTGGAGTGGAATGGAATAGAATAGGGAAGGGAAGGAGGAGGAGGAGGAGGAGGAGGAGAAGAAGAAGAAGAAGAAGAAGAAGAAGAAGAAGAAGAAGAAGAAGAAGAAGAAGAAGAAGAAGAAGAAGAAGAAGAAGAAGAAGAAGAGTGGAGTGGAATGGAATAGAATGGAATAAAATAGAATAAAATAAGGGAAGGGAAGGGAAGAGAAGAGAAGAAAAAATCAGAATGGGGTGGGGTGGGGTGGAATGGAGTGGAGTGGAGTGGAGTGGAATGGAATGGAATAGAATAGAATAGGGAAGGAGAAGGAGAAGGAGAAGGAGAAGAAGAAGGAGAAGGAGAAGGAGAAGGAGAAGGAGAAGAATGGAGTGGAATGGAATAGAATGGAATAGAATAAAATAGAATAAAATAAGGAAGGTAAGAAAGGGAAGGGAAGGGAAGGGAAGGGAAGGGAAGGGAAGGGAAGGGAAGGGAAGAGAAGAGAAGAGAAGAGAAGAGAAGAGAAGAGATCAGAATGGGATGGGGTGGGGGTGGGATGGGATGGGATGGAGTGGCCCCAAGTCATACATCCAGTGGTGAGATTCAAATAATTTAACAACCGGTTCTCTGCCCTAATGACCAGCAGGGTAGGTGGGGCTCTGTGGTCATGTGACTGTGTGGGTGTGGCCAACTCAATGTCACTCACATCGATGGGTGCTTCACCTTAGCTGTTACAATGGTAATAAGGGTTAACCAGAGAGGCAGTTTCTATAAGCAGGGCAATCAAGATTAGGCTTGAAACAACACCAGAATGTTTCTTTCCTGCCTTCCTTACAGGATTAGCCTTGTAAAGTGGGAAAAAAAACAAAAGGAGATTTCTTCCAACAACTGGTTCTCCGGACTGCTTAGAAAGTTAACAACTGGTTCTCTTGAACAGGTGCGAACCGGCTGAATCCCAGCACAGCACCCATCTGCTTTTCATGACTGGGGCAGGTTTAGAACTTACCATCTCCTGCTGATTGGACCAATTTCACCCAGCCAGCTTTCATGTCCAAGGTGGGAGACTGTGAGTTCTAGTCCCTCCATAGGCATGAAAGCCAACTGGGTGACTTTGGGCCAATCCCTCTCCCTTAGCCTTAACCCACCTCACGGGGCTGTTGTTGTGGGGAAAATAAGAGGGGGAAGAAGTATTAAGTACGTTTGCTGACTTGAGTTATTTCTAAAAATAATAAAAGTGGGATACAAATAAACGGACAAACTTTAGAGAAAATATAAGTTTCAACTTCAAAGCCAGGTACAGTAAAATGAAATAAGAAGAGCTATTTCCGGTTTAATGGTGTCTTTTAAGCAGGATGAGGTGAATCAGGGGTGGGTTTCAACCGGTTCGCGGCGGTCCCTGCGATCCGATTGGTCGCCGAACCCGGAAGTAAGTAACTTCCGGGAACGGCGAAGCCCCCCCCCCCTGCGCCCGCGCGCGCCCGCGCCCGCTCCTTACCCGGTTTTGCCGAATTCTGCGCTTCCACGCATGCGCAGGACGCATACAGTGCCTACGCGAACCTCCAGGAGCAGCTGGAGCATCGCACAGACGCTAGTACGCATGCGTGCGCCGCGCCCGTGCGCGAGGACGCCGTCGGCCTCGTTCCAACCGAACCGGTTGGAACGGGGCGAGAAACCCACCCCTGAGGTGAATCCTAATGAGAAAAATGCTTTGTTTTCTAAACTATGTTTTGTAGCTGGCGTGTAAAAATTGCATCGCTGGGTCAGACCAAAAGTCCCCCTTTCCCCAGATACCACGGGGGAAATTCACAAGTGAGACTCGTAGCGACAGCCTTTGCTGCATTTAATTAGCTTCAATGAAACAAAACCGTGTGTGTGTGTGTGTTTGATTCCTCTTCTTCTTCTTTTTCATTTCGAGGAGTCTATCTGCTAAAGTGATATTTTTTTTTTTTGCTGTCGCTCAGCATTCTGTAATCATTGGATTCAGCAAATGGGGTTCATAAATCAAAATTTCAGACCAAGCCTGTCTTTCAGTCATCCTCAGAGCAAAGATTAGATGGGACTGTGCGTTTGGAAAATAGTTATTCCTTATGCTAGGACAGGGATGGCGAACCTTTTGGATGCTGAGAGCCCAAAGCGCATGCACCTCCAGAATGCAATGCGAGAAAATGACTAATTTTCTTTTGAAATTTGGCTCAAGACTCATGAATCAATTAGATTTTGGAAACCTGACAAACACACACACCGTGCATGTGCACGCATCGCTCACACATGTGCCTCGCCCATTTTAGGTTTCCAGGTTGGTGCAGGAGGCCTTCCAGGCCCAAAATGGCATTCGGAGGGCGTGTGTGCATGTGCACGATTTCCAAAATGCAATGCGAGCATGCTTGGCAGAGACCCAGAGAGCAGCTAGCCGGCGCACGCACATGCACGGTTGAGCTGGGCTGAGGCCACAGCTGCCATGCTCACAGAGAAGGCTCTATGTGCCGCCTGTGGCACGCGTGCGATAGGTTCGCCAAATTTATATTGCTAAGCGAGTCTGTCATTAAATGATTTTTGCCCCATTTTACCACTTTCCTTGCCACAGTCAAGTGAATCTCTGCAGCTGTTAAGTCAGTAATGCGGTTGTTAAGAAGAAGTAGGAAGAATGAATAGATATTTTCTCCACGCTTCTTTTTTTTAGAATAGAATAGTAGAATAGAATAGAATAAAATAAGGAATAGAATAGAATAGAATAAGAAATAGAATAGTATAGGATAGGAAGGATAGGATAGAATAGAATAAGGAATAGAATAAGAAATAGAATAGAGTAGAGTAGAGCAGAATAGAATAGAGACTACAGAATACAGTAGAAAATAGAATAGAAAACAATAGAATATAATAGAATGGAATAGGAATAAGAACAGAATAGAAATAGAATAGAATAGAATGGAATAGAATAGAATAAGAAATAGAATAGAAAACAATATAACAGAATAATAGAATAGAATTAGAATGGAATAAGAATAAAAATAGAATAGAAATAATAGAATAGAAATAATAGAATAGAATAGAATATAGAATACAATAGAAAATAGAATAGAAAGCAATAGAATAGAATAGAATAGAATAGAATAGAATAAGAAATAGAATAGAAAACAATATAATAGAATAATAGAATAGAATTAGAATGGAATAGGAATAAAAATAGAATAGAAATAATAGAATAGAAATAATAGAATAGAACAGAACAGAACAGAACAGAACAGAATACATAATATAGAATTCAATAGAAAATAGAATAGAAAGCAATAGAATAGAATGGAATAGGAATAAGAATAGAATAGGAATAAGAATGGAATGGAATGGAATGGAATGGAATGGAATAGAATAGAATAGAATAGAATAGAATAGAATAGAATAGAATAGAATAGAATAGAATAGAAAATGTGGAGTGGAGTGGAGTAGAACAGAACAGAACAGAACAGAACAGAAGAGTTGGAAGGGACCTTGGCTGTCTTCTGGTCCAACCCCCTGCTTAGGGAAGAATCCCTGTGCCATTTCAGACAAATCAAACTGATGATGAAATATAAGATGATGTTATTCATTCAGTCGTTTCGGACTCTCGGTGATTTTCTTGGCCAAGTCCTTCCAAAGTTTTCCAATTTTGCACTGATTTTTGAGTTGTTCTATGTTCTGGCTGGTGTCAGCTTTGATGGTATCCAGCCATCGTGTTCTTTTGGCGGTCTGGTTTCCTTTTACTGGTAACTCTTCCAGTGAATTCCGCCCCCTCCCCACCCCCCCACCCCCAAACAACACAGCCAAAACAAGTGAGACACAATTTTCTCCTTTTGCCTTCCAATGACATTTCTACTACACTTAGGTAGACATGAGGAAGTGTTTTGAAGGAACTGGCAACCAGTATCAACTTCAAATATCATTTGTATCAGTGGTTCTTCTCATGATTTTCTTCCTCCCAGAATCGCTTTAAATTATCTTTTTTTAAAAAAATAAGTATTTTATTTTGTTTTTTCCATCGCCTGTGTCATCGTATTTAACAGTTAGATCATTTTTAATCTATTTTTATTCTTGCCTTTCCGTTTACATTTCGATTACATTTTCATTCAACTCTACATTCCCCCGCCCCCCCCAAAAAAATATTCAGTTTTCTATTTCTTTTTTGCCTATATATATAATAGGGACACGGTGGCTCAGTGGCGAAGATGCTAAGCTTGTCGATCAGAAAGGTCGGCAGTTCGGCGGGTCCAATCCCTAGCGCCACGTAACAGAGTGAGCTCCCGTGACTTGTCCCAGCTTCTGCCAAACTAGCAGTTCGAAAGCATGTAAAAAATGCAAGTAGAAAAATAGGAACCACCTTTGGTGGGAAGGGAACAATGTTCTGTGCGCCTTTGACAATTAGTCTTGCCGGCCTCATGACCACGGAGATGTCTTTGGACAGTGCCGGCTCTTCGGCTTTGAAACGGAGATGAGCACCACCCCCTAGAGTCAGGAACGTCTAGCGCATATGTGCGAGGGGAACCTTTACCTTAACCATGGGGTCTCATATCTCCCTCTCTGTCTGTGTGTGCCTGTGTTTGCAGCAGAGGTTGGGTTCCTATTGTTTTCGCCTGGTTTGGCCAAATCGGTGGTGATATGCCAGCCTGGGTTGCAGAATTGGCAGTGACCCAGGCTGGACATGCCTCCGAACCAGTTTCCCTAGTCGGCACCATCCCCATTTTTTTTCTTAATTTTGCACATGCGCGGAACAATTTCCATTGAACTGTGCATGCGTGCTTGCAAAGCACGTGCATGAGCGAACTGGTAGTAACACCGGCCAGAACCCACCCCTGGTTTGCAGGTGTGCCTCTGTATATGTGTGTCCGTGTGTCACAAACACTTGCGCCACAGATGTATTCTCTCTCACTGATGTAATTTAGGGCAGGACAGCGACACGTATAACCGAAATGAAGTTTGGTGAGAACTGAATTCTTTGTAACTGATGCAATTTAGGGCAGCCCAAATAAACTCTCCACTTTTGTGACTTTCTCCAAAACTAGTTTTCCTCTTGCGGTCTCCAAACAGCATGAGATGTTATGAATGATTTACATGTTGATGGGAGGCTAATTAAAATTCCAGCGAATCTCCCTAACTGCTACTAGGGGGAAGAGAGGATGAGAAATTCATTAGCATCCGTTATCTTTCTCTTTAAAGTTTCCTTCTTTTTTTAAAAAAAAAAAGTCTCTGAAAATAACAATTAAACAGGGACTGAGAGATGAAGAGAGACAGAGAAAAAAAGAGACAGAGAGACAGAGAGAGAAAGAGAGAAAGAAGAAAGTGAGCGAGTGAGAAAAAGAGAGAAATAGAGAGAGAGAGACAGAAACATACACAGACAAAAAGAGAGAGACACACACATAGACAGAGACAGAGAGAGAGAGAATGAGAGAGAAAGAAAAAGAGAAAGTGAGAGAAAGAGAAAGAGAGACAAAGAGAGAGAAATAGACAGAGACAGACAGACAGACGAACAGACAGAGACAGAGACAGAGATACAGAAACAGAGCGACACAGAAAAAGAGAGGGAGAGACAGTGACATAGAGAAAGACAAAGAGAGAGAGAGAGAGAAAGACAAAGAGAGAGAGAGAGAGACAAAGAGAGAGAAAAAACAATAGACATAGAGAGAGAGAGAGAGAGAGAGAGAAAGAGACAGACAGAGAGAAAGAAAAGAAAGAAAAAGAAAAAGAAAGAAAAAGAAAGAAAGAACAAAAGAGAGAGAGAGCAAAAGAGAGACAGAGAAGAAAGAAAAGTTTGTGAGAGAGAAAGAGAGACAAAGAGAGAGAGACAGAGACAGAGAGACAGAGAAAGAGAGAAAGAAAAAGAAAAAGAAAGAAAGAAAGAAAGAAAGAGAGCGAAAGAGAGACAAAGAGAGAGACAGACAGACAGACAGATGGCAGGAGATTTGGGGGGGGGGTATCAACATTCTGCACAACCCTTAATTCATTGTGTCACATTAGTTCCCCTTGTATCCGCTTGTATATTACAGGTAGCCCACAATGTACAACTACTCATGTAGTGACCATTGGAAGTTACAAGGGCACTGGACAAAATGACTTACATCTATTTTTCACACTTATGACCATGGCAACCTCCCCAGGACCACACGGTTAAAAGCTTGGACGCTTGGCAACTCATTCGTATTTATGGCGGTTGCAGTGTCATGGTGTCCCCCCTTTTGTGACCCTGGCGGGGTTAGCCAGATTCATTTAACAACCGTATCCGTTTGCCTTCGTTCCTTCTCAAAAGCCCGGTTCTTCTTCTGACCTTGTTCCTCTTGGGCAGGTTTGTCCTTGGTACACAAGGACTGCGCGAGCCCTGATAGGAATGGGAGCCCTTTGTAATATTGTGCGCAGGGGAGGAAAAGCAGAGTACATTTCACACTCGGTTGCCTTCAGATTGAGAACAATGCCGAAAAGACAGCAGGGAAGCAACAAGTCAGACGATTCACCTCAGAAAGCCCATTTGAGGGAATTTGGCAGCCGCCGCCAACTATTTTCCCTCACGTTTTGCCAATCGCGTAGAGAAAAGGTCTTAACAGCTCAAGAGCCCAGGTAGCTATTTTCTCTCGCTCCCTTTTAATGGCCGTATCTCAGAATCAGACAGCCTAGAAGGAGAATCCGCTTCCCAGGACGGTTCAGGCCAGAGATGGATCCTACCGGTTCGGACTGGTTCGGTCGAACTGATAGTAGTTCAACCAAAATAGGAGTAGTACCAAAAGGTAGTAGTAGTAGCGACCCAGGCCTGCCACACCCTTGAAATAGGCGGCATTAAAGACTCCCACAGTATCCTCCTCCTCCGCCATAGGCACCGCCATCTTGTTTTTTGCTTCTTCGCATGCGCAGAACAATTTTTATTGCAGTGCGCATGCACACGGCGCCCATGAGCGAAACGGCAGTAGTGCCTGCAGGAATCCACCCCTGGTTGAGGGAGAACTTCTTCTCCCCGCCCCTCCCCCAATCCAGGCTTTAAGATTCTGGAGTTACTTAGGTGAGATGGGTGACGTAGAAATCGAAGGAAATAAATTGGGCTGTGTTCGGTTGTTTTCTGGCAGGCCTTTCGTTACCCAACTGGGTAACATCATCCGTGCTGGAAGGGAGTGGGCTTTGTGGAAAGGAGGGGGAGGACTGTGGGGAGGTCCTTAGTGCTCTCTGATTTTTTCTTACAGACCTTTCATTACCCAGTTAGGTAACAATATCAGTGCTGGAAGGAAATGGAGATTGCAGAGAGAAAGAAAGAGAGAGAGAGAGAGAGAGAGAGAGAGAAAGAGGGAGGGAGGGGGAGAGAAAGAGGAAGAAAATAGAAGGAAGGAAGGAAGGAAGGAAGGAAGGAAGGAAGGAAAGAAAGAAAGAAAGAAAGAAAGAGGGAGGGAGGAAGAGGGAGGGAGGGGGAGAGAGAGAGGAAGAAAAAAGAAAGAAGAAAGAAAGAAAGAAAGAAAGAAAGAGGGAGGGAGGGAGGAAGAGGGAGAGGGAGGGAGGTGGAGAGAGAGAGAAAGAAAGAAAGAAAGAAAGAAAGAGGGAGAGAGGAAGAGGGAGAGAGAGGGAGGGGGAGAGAGAGAGGAAGAAAGAAAGAAAGAAAGGAAGGAAGGAAGGAAGGAAGGAAGGAAGAAAAGGAGGAGGAGGATATTGTGGGAGTCTTTAATGCTCCCTGAGCTTGGTTGTTTTCTTACACACCTTTCATTCCCAAGTAGGTAACATCATCAGTGCTAGAAGGCAGTGGGGTTTGCTCTCTGTTTATATTCAAGTAGCTTGCCCTGTCAGTGTTTCTGTTGCTAAGTGAGACAATGTTGAGAGGTCACTAAACGAACTGTTGTAAGTCGAGAACTACCTGTAACATCTGTCACTAGTACAAATTATTCCAATTGATAAGGGAATATTATTGGACATCCCATCTTGGTGACGATTAACAGACTTGGAAGGGACCTTGTAGATCATCTAGTCTAACCCCCACCCAAGCAGGAGACACTCAGAGGTGGTATTCAGCCGGTTCGGACTAAACCGGTAGCGGAAATTGCAGTTGGGCCTGCCCCCCCCCCTCCCGCTCCAGCTCATTTAGGTACAGTTTTGAGCCCAGGCGCATACGCAGGAAGCCCAAAAGAGACATGCATGCACGGAAGGACGGAAGCCTGCGTGGAAGTGGGTGGGCGGGCGGGTGGCAAACCAGTGGTAAGAAAATGTGAAACCCACCGCTGGAGACGCTGCACCATTTCTGACAAATGGCAGTCCAATCCCCTCTTGAAGCGCTGTTTCCCAAGATCCGTTTTTATATCCTACCCAGCTAAAATGATGATACTCCTTTGATCGTAATGCACACCGAATTATCAACTAAAAAAATCCAGCACTTCGATCTTGTCACATGCCACGTTTCTGTCATCCGGGGAAGATAAGCCTCTTTCTCAGCGGAAAAAAGCAGGGTGGGGAGGGAAGCCTCGTTGCTTTCTTACATGACCCTGTGTTTAAAAAAACGTGGAAAATCCTGACTGAAAGCCTCAAGGAAAAGAAGATTTAAGAGTGATCCGTGTTTACTTGAAGTCCAGGCTCACCAACTCTTATTTTATTGATCCCACTAGCTGTTAACCCAGCATCGCCCAGGTATTTCTTTATCCCAATTCTGCATTAGACATTCACAAATGTCCGGAACAAACATAATTTCTATTGTTAGATTCCCTCCCCCCACTTTACCAGAGGGAGTCCCCTTGTGAAGTACTGTGAAGCCGCTACTATGGCAACTCCACTGTGCTGTACAGTAGAAGCCCTTTTGCAGCAGTATTTTAGAAGCCGTTTTAAGGCACAACAGGCTGTATCTTAACACAACACACACCCTGAGGCGTGTTAGGGGTGTCTTACCCCCACAGTATTTGTTTCCAGAGGGTAGGTCATCTGTGTACCAAGTTTGATTGAAATTGTTCAAGGCGTTCCAGAGTTATGGTGGAACACACACACAAACACACACAGCAATTTATATACTCTGTGTGTGTGTGTGTGTGTGTGTGTGTGTGTGTGTGTGTGTGTGTGCCTTCAGAGGTGGCATTCAGCCAATTCCGACACATTCTGGAGAACTGGTAGCGGAAATTTTGAGTAGTTTGGAGAACTGGCAAATAGGCTGGCCACGCCCCTGCTGCCTCACAGCTGATCTTCTTTTGTTGCCCTGAACAGGAGAATGGAGCTGGAAAGCAGGTTAGTGGGGTAGGGAAGGAGTGGGGATTTTGCAGTATCCTACCCCTGCCACGCCCACAAAGCCACGCCACACCCACAAAACCTGTAGTAAAAAAAATTTGAATCCCACCACCACTTATTTTCCCTCCAGTTCGCAATGTGAGCGCCAGCATACGCATAGCCTCCCGCGCATGCACTTTTGGCAGAAAAAATGGCCTAAATGGGATGTCGTAGAGCTGGGATGGGTGGGCAGGGCCGCCTGCAAATTCCACTACCGGTTTGGGCAGAAGTGATCCGAACCGGTAGAATACCACCTCTGAAGCCGAAAAACATGACTGAGCTATTTTAACATTCGAATCCTCAAGAAATGCATTGTCTTTTTTTCCTAGGGTTCTTCTCTAGGAAATTAATTCTTCAGGGGGATATTCATGGGTTAAACGGAACATGCTACTGCCATGGATCATTGCATTTTTTTTCCTGCCCACCTTGATCCATCATGATGAGTGGGTGAGTAGGTGGTTGTCTGTTCCCGATGAATAAAAGGAAGCATTGTGTAGCTGTTGTGTGTGTGTGTGTGTTTTTTAACTGAATTTTCTCAAGGTCTTTTAAATGTAAACAAGATCGTTAAACATTTAATTTGACTTTTATTATCCTGAAATATTCATAAGCTTTTTGAAGGCTAAGGAAACACCTACTGCGGTGCGGGCACCCCCCCCCCCCAGGTATCTGGTGCGAGCATTTAATTCTCTCCTGGTGCACTTGTGATTTAACTTCAAGGGAATTTGCACAACTAGGAAAAGCTGCTGTGTTTTTCTACGGGAATGATTCTCTAGGCACTTTGGAATTGACAGAGTGGGGAGGGAACCTTGGAGGTCTTCTAGACCAACCTGCTACTTAAGCAGGAGACCCTATACCAGTGTGTTTGTGGCCCACCAGTGGCCATTGCAGCTGGAAGCAGAGTTGGACAGGTTGGGGAGGAACATGAGTCCTGGAGGTTCGGGGAAGGTTCAGATGAGGGCTCTGCATCGGAGGCAGAGATGGGCCGTCTGGCAGTTCGTGGTTTGCCATGACTTCGGTTGACTCTTTGCTCTTAAATTTATCCCGCCCACTGCCAAGATATGCTCTTAAGCACTTACATAAGGACAGCTGATTTACAGGATAGCCTTTTAATATCGTTTGATGTCCAAGCTGGAGGGATAAAACCAAATCTATTTAACGGTGAATATAAAGGCTGAGCATAGGTGGGATTTTTTTTTAAGGCTAGTTTTCATCAGAAAGCAATTGTTGTGGCCTGCCAGTGGCCAGCAGAGCTGGCAGCAGAGTCGGACAGTGAGGAGGTTGGGGAGGAGCATGGGCCAGTCCTGGAGTCTGGGGAAGGCTCGGATGAGGGCTCTGGGTCGGGGGCAGAGAGGAGGCCAGGGCCATCCGACAGTTCTCAGCTGCCTTCGGAGCTAGAGAGCAGTGAGGCGGAGGAACAACTGGAGCCTGTTCCCAGTGTGCGCATGTGCAAAGCTGCCAGAAGAAAAGAACAGCTCAGAAATCAGGGTCGACTTGGGAGTAAAGCCACAGGTGGATGGTGAATGGCCCCTCCCATTGGACATAAAAGAGGAGTGAAAGGGGAGGGGGCTTTTGCAGGAAACAATTTGGTCGGTCGTTAGATTCCTTTCAGGAGTGTGAAGATCTGTCCGTGAATCTCAGAGACTCTGTGCCCAGTCTTTCCTTGCACAGCACAGTACCGTAATAGTAATAATTCCACCTTACCTTCCATAGAGTGAGAATATATAAGGATGCACAAGCCCGTGGAGGAGAGGTAGTCCTCAAACGTACGAGCGGGAGCGGGAGCGGGATTTCTGTTGCTCAGTAAGGCAGTGGTTAAGTGAGTCGCACCCAATTTTACAAACCTGACTGCCACAGATGTTAAGTAAATCACTGCGGCTGTTAAGCGAATCCTACGGCCGTTAAGCGAATCCATCTTCCCTCGTTGACTTTGATTGTCAAAGGCCAACTGGGAAAGGTCACAAATTGGGGATCACATGACCTCTAGAGGCTGCGACCTTCAGAAATACATACCCATTGCCAAGGGCCAGGATTTTGACAGTGAGAATGCTGCAGCGGCCACAACAGGGGTGGAATTCAGCTGGTTGAGGTCATTTTAACCGAACCGATAGCGGAAATCATAAATGGGCTTGCCCCCGGTTCTATGCTGTCCTATTTAGGCACCTTTTTGAGGCCAGGCACATGTGCCGAAGACGCAAAAGCAAAGCACATGCGTGGGAGGCCGGGTGCATGCGCGGAAGGGGGCGGGCGGCGAACAAATGTTAGGTAAGCTCCCCGTTGGGAGAGCGAGTGCGTTCAGTGAAACGTTGTGAGAGTTGTGTTGGAGAACACACAAACCAGCATACAGAGACACTGCAGTTTAAATAGGCTTTTACTTTCGTGGAAATAGAGGTATCAGAGTCCATCAAACAGTTCAAGTCATACACGGATAAGACAGTCAGTCATCAATGTCTTTCAGTTAAGGGATAATCCAAATAATATAATCCAGTAACATATAATCAGTTCGGTACTCAAAGTTAGCTAGCAGTTGCAAAACGTACAATAGCTCACGGCACTTTCTAACAGCCAGCTTCCAAAAACACTCAGATCAGATCAGCCCCAGCATCTAATGAAACAGAGAGCTAACAGTCATTCTGGCTCCCTCTTATGGCCGATTGAGGGAAACAGCACCAATCACATTCTACAGTACGATTTAAAGAAACAAGTACACATTGTTACATGATTTATATATTGCCAACCCCACCGTTAGATTATATTCCTAACAACAAAATGGGAAACCCACCGCTGGGTCACAAGTGTGAGAACCAGTTATAAATCACTTTATTTGGGTGCCGTATGCTCCTTTGAACTGACGCTAAGCAAATGGTGGTAAGTTGAGGACTACTCTATGCGTTCTGTGCCTATGGTAACTGGGGTGGAATTCACCAATGTCTTCGGTTGGTACCCAATTTTTCTCTTTTTCCATTTTAGAATCATGCTGTTTAAACCAAGAAGGATTTTAAGGATATTTTCCAACTCTTTTCGAAGGCCAAACCTTTAAGGCTAATTATTTGTGCTTCCCCTCCTTCCCTCCTTCCTGCCACGCACGGCGCCTATTTGGCTGATATAAACCCGGAGAATCTCCATCATTCTCACATTGTTTTTATCTCTGGTTCCTGGGTGTCGTGAGGTCTTGTGCTGGCATTGTTGTGCTCAACACAACAGGGCAGAAGACGCGAAGAGGACGGGAAGAAGGGCAACAGCACAATAAGAAACTGAGCGCCTTTGAAGCCTGTTGAAGTTTTGAAGGTCAGCCAGCAAAAAAGAGAGAGAGAGAGAGAGAGAGAGAGAGAGAAAGAAAGAAAGCGACGAAAGAATGATTGAGTCAAAGAATTCAACTGATAATCAGCATTAGACTGTTCCCTATTATTCCATCAAACCGTGGCAGAATTTCTGATCTCAAAGCCTTCCTTCTATCGCTGTGATAAGGCATAAAGTTTTGGCTCTTTTAACCCCAATGTCTCAAATCTATTTTATTTATTTATTCATTCATTCATTCATTTAGTTAGTTCGTTTGTCAATAAGTACAAGATAACAGGTATAAGTATAAACATGGACATGAACCAAGGAACGAGCACAAATAAATGGGGATAATAGGACAGGGACGGAAGGCACGCTGGTGTGCTTATGTACACCCACTTTACGGACCTCTTAGGAATGGGGGTGAGGTTCCCGGTAGACAGTTTGAGGTTGAAGCTGTGTGAGGGTTTGAGGATGTAACAACGGAGTCAGGTAGGGCATTCCAGGCGTTGACCCCTCTGTTGCTGAAGTCGCATTTTCTGCAACCGAGTTTGGAGTGGTTCACCTTGAGTTTGTATCGATTGTTTGCCCGTGTATTATTGAGGTTGAAGCTGAAGTGGTCGTCGACAGGTAGGATGTTGCAGCAGACAATTTTGTGTACTACACTCAGGTCAGAGCGAAGGTGGCGTAGTTCTAAGCTGTCCAAGCCCAAAATTTCACGTCTGGTGGCCTAAAGGGATTCTGTTGTGAGCAGAGGAGTGGAGGACTCTTCTCGTGAAATACCTCTGGATTCGCTCGATTGTATTAATGTCCGATATACAGTGTGGATTCCAGGTAGACGAGCTGTATTCGAGAATTGGTCTAGCAAAGGGTTTTGTATGTCCTAGTTTGCCGTTCAATATTACCGGAGAAGAAGCTTCGCAAATTAGGTTAACAACTCTTAATGCCTTTTTGGCGAGGCTGTTACAGTGAGCTCTGGGGCTTTCCTTCTAACCCCAATATCTCAAATCTCTTAAACCCCCTTTTTTTAAAACACGCAAAACATTTCTTTTCTATGAAAAACTAAACTTTGAATTTTCAATTTAAAAAAAAAAGCCTCTGAAAATGCAGTCCTAGTGTAGATTCCCTTGAAATTTGCCGGTTGCTTTCCGCCTCTAAACAACAGCGGGTGTTTTAACTCTTTTTTTAAAAAGGGGGGGTTGAAATAATTCACTGCAGGCTGTAGGTTAATTGTCTCACTTTTCCCAAACCAATATTCAGACAGAAGGCAATTATCATTTGCTATCAGCATTTTGCTGAAGACTTTTGCAAAGTTTTAATTCCTTGATGGTGTTGACTTTATTTTCTGGGCTGGGGGCGGTGGAGGAGGGGGTTATGTGGAAGATTTAAAGGGAAAAATGTTTGTAGAAACTTCCGTTTGTACAGCAGCAAATTTAAAAAGGGAAAACATTCCTATTGTTTCCTCTTTATCGGTATGTAATTACAGGTAACTTTTAGTCGTTAATACAACAGGAGAAGAATGAATGGAATATAGGTACATAGGGGACAGCTTAACCAGGGGTGGGATTCAGCCGGTTCAGACTTGTTTGGGTGAATTGGTAGTTACGGCCAGTGGCTGGGCCAACCCCCGTGCCCCGATTATACAATCGCTGCATTTTTGACGCAGCGTACATGTGTGTAAGGTGCGTCCGCGAGCGAAGCTATCCCATGCTATACAATTGCCATGTTTTTGACACAGCGTGCATGTGCACGAGGCATGCGAGCTCGCAAATTGTGGTCCTACGTTGAGGATACCAGTACCCAGTGGTGGGATGCAACCGGTTAAACAACCGGTTTGGGGAGCGCGTGCATGCCCAGCCTTCAAAAACTGCAAATTTTAAGCTTAAAAACTTACCTTCTACGTCAGTGCTGGTGAGCATAACAGCCGATGTGCAGCAGTTCGCTGTCCCAGGCAAATCAGCTAAGCGCAAACCCAGGGAAATATAGGACGGGAAAGAGCAGTGGCGGATGGGTGGGGCTACCAGTTCAGAACTACCAGTTCGCCCAAACCGCTCCAAACCGGCTGAATCTCATCTCTGCCTGTACCAAAATGTTAAGAGGTCTCAGTGGCAAAGGCCTAAGGGATTTTGATCATCAAAAACAAGATTGTAGGCCATTGGGTGTGATGTTCCAAGGGACTCTAGGATTAGATAAGGTTAGCTTTCCCCTTCTCTAAAGTTGCTTTTTCAAGAGGCAAGCGGGATTTCTTGTTTTCCCTTGGAAGATGTTTCCTTTCTCATCCAAGAAGCTTCTTCTGACCAGAGGGTGGGGTACAAAATGAGATGCAAAATGTCTTCAAGGAAAAAACAAGGAAGTCCATTTGCCTCTTGAAAAAGCACCTTTGGGACAACCATGGCCTGGTTGACCGAGAATCTTCATAGACATCTCCCTTCTCTAATTATTTATTTTACTAGCCGATAACCTGGTGTTTCCTGGGTATTTATTTATAGGGGGGAAATGTCCGGACAAGATGTAATTTCTAATGTTGGATTTTCCCCCTTATCAGAGGGAGACCCCTTGTGAAGTACTGTGAAGCCGTTACCACTGTGCTATACAGTAGAAGCCATTTTAGTGCAGTACAGTAGAAGTCGTTTTAAGGCACAACAGGATGTATCTTTACAGAACACATACCCGAGGTGTTTTAGGGGTGTTTTACCCCCCAACAGTATTTGTTTCCAGAGAGTGAGTCATCTGTGTACCAAGTTTGGTTGAAATCACACAAGGCGTTCCAGAGTTATGCTGGAACATACACGCACATATATAGATTGGGTTTACATCTCATGTGCCCACCAGGAGCTCAGGACAGCATTCATAGTGCTCCCTACTCTAAAGTGGCTTCACAACAACATCCCTCGATGATCTAGGTAGCGCTATGAATGAGTGACTGGCTCAAAGCTATTCTGTCTACTTCTGTGGTTGAGTATGGATTTGATCTTCGGTCTTCCCAATTGTGTTTGAATACATTAGCCACTAAGCTGTATTGAACTGTCTACACAGCTGGAAACCAATATTTATTTAAATTGGCCATTCTGTTCTACAAACAGCTTAACCGTTCCTTGAAAGCCCGGCCAAAATCGCCAAACTTGTGCTGAGTGGAACTTCTCAATCTTAAGTAGTAAGATCACGGATTAGTACTGCTCTACACTGCTTTTAGGAAGACCACACTTGGAATGCTGCATCCAATTTTGGTCACCACGATATACGAACCAATATCGAGACTCTAGAACAGGGGTGTCAAACTTGATTTCATTGAATCGACAGGAAGTTCTCCAGCTGGATAGACATGGGAGATGTGGGGGTCTTAAGAATCTCACATGAACCCTGTCTGATAAACCATCTCTGAGATTGTTTTGAATCGGAACCCCCAGTGGAGGGTGTGTGTGAAGAAGGGCAGTGTCTCATCGGACCCTGAGGGAAGCAACAGATCCCTCATGAGTTAGAGATTTGCTTATGAATCGATTTCATTGAGTTTGATGCAGGGGTGGGTTTCAACCGGTTCGCGGCGGTCCCCGCGAACTGGTTGGTCCGTGAACCCAGAAGTAAGTAACTTCCGGGAACGGAGAAGGTCCCACCTGCCTGCCCGTGCTCCTTACTGGTCTTTGAAGGCTTCTGCGCTTCCACGCAGGCGCATGGCACATACAGCGCCTGCATGATTCTCCGCGAGCAGCTGGATGGCACATACAGCGCCTGCACAATTCTCTGCGAGCAGCTGGATGGCACATACAGCGCCTGTGTGATTCTCCGTGAGCAGCTGGAGCGTCGCACAGGCGCTAAGACGCATACGTGAACTGCGCCTGTGCACGAGGATGCCGCCAGCCCCGTTCCAACCAAACCGATTGGAACGGGATTAGCAACCCACCACTGGTTTGATGGGTTGTGTTTGACCTCGGGGGGGGGGGGCATGATGGGCATGGCCATTGTGGGTGTGGCCAGCATGACATCACTCATGTCAGAGGGGGGTGCCTGTTGTGGCCTGAGCTCTCTGCCAGCAAAAACGGGCTCCCAAGCTCCATTTTCAGTTGGGATGGCCTCCTGCAACCCTCTGCCAGTGAAAACAGAGCTCGGGAGGCCCTTATGCTGGCAGACACATTGTGGGCCATTGTAGGCCTTTGCTGTTTCCATGGTGAGCCAGATCTAAGCACCCCATGGGACGGATCCGGCCCCCGGGCCTTGAATTTGACACCCCTGCTCTAGAAAGAGTGCAGAGAGAAGCAACAAAGATGATTAGGGGGCTGGAGATTGGACAGCCATTTATCTGAAATGATATAGGGCCTCCTGCTTGAACAGGGAGTTGGAGTAGAACGGGGGTCCCTAGCCTCTGGGCCGTAGCCTGCTAATGGGCCGTGAGGAAAATCTTAGCCTAACCCCCTCCTTGAAATACAGGAGCCACTAGGTGGCTCAGTGGCTAAGACCCTGAGCTTGTGGATCAGAAAGATCGGCAGTTCGGCGGTTTGAATCCCTAGTACAGGTCTCCTGTGTGAGCAGAGGGTTGAACTAGATGACCACCAAGGTCCCTTCCAACTCTGTTACTCATTACTAAGTATAACCGTGTGCTGAAACGTCCGTTCTTAGTGACATGAAAACACTGTTCCTGTGTTCTTTCGGAACATCAAAACGAACCGTCGCGAAAACTCTTTTCCCGGGCACTGTTCTCAGCCCAAGAGACTGCCCCTCAAAAACAAAACAAAAAATCCTTTAAAAAAAAAAAACCCACCATTTTCTTTCAATTAGCACCCGTTGTAGAGATTTAGTTTAATCACTACATTAAGCAGCATATTGTGAAGCCACAAGGAAAGCACCTCCCATTGCAACTTAATTATATAATTACAGGGCTTTGCGATAACATGCAATAATTTTGCCAGCGGATGATTTATAGCTTCCTGCAAGGTGCAGCAGAATTGTTAGAAAGGAGAGGATTGGGGACAGGAAGAGGGGTGGGCTGGTGATATGGAAATGTGATTAACCGATTCAATAATGAGTGACTTGCGAGAGATCAACCCAAGTGCTTAAAGACGGCATGGTCTCTCAGTAGGAGCATCCAAATGCTTTACGTTGGCAATACAAAGCAGGACTTTGGATAATATTGTCTTGTCTTCCATTCGACTGAGCTCCGATTCCAAAAGAGACCATGCCTGGTCACAGAAACCCACAAAGTTAACAATAAACAACAACTTAATCCAGGAACTACCTAGAACATTCCAGGAGTGGAATGCGCTCTACATGGAGCAGCCCTTGAAGAGTATTCGGAGACTTCAACTCGTCCAGAATGCAGCCGTGCGAGCGATTGTGGGTACACCTCGGTACACCCACATTACACCTATTCTCCGCGAGCTGCACTGGCTACCGATCAGTCTCTGGATACGCTTCAAGGTGCTAGTCATAACTTATAAAGCCCTTCATGGTATTGGACCTGGGTACTTGAGAGACCGCCTGCTGCCAATTACCTCCCAAAGACCCGTTAGATCACACAGGGTCGGCCTCCTCCGGGTTCCGTCCACCAGCCAATGCCACCTGGCTACCACCCGGGGGAGGGCCTTCTCTGTGGCAGCTCTGGCCCTTTGGAACGAACTCCCCGCAGAGATTCGGACCCTCACTTCTCTCCAGGCCTTCCGGAAAGCCGCCAAAATCTGGCTGTGCCGGCAGGCCTGGGGTTGATGAGTTCCCCTCCCCTCTCGACCTGTATGGCTGTATGATTCTTGTTTATTTTAATCATGTGTATTGTGTTCTATGTTCCCTCTCCCCTTTTGAGTTGTTCGCCGCCCTGAGTCCCTCCCGGAGAAGGGCGGCATACAACTAAACTAAATCTGAAATCTGAAATCTGAGTGAGATTCAAAAGTTTAGCAACCGGTTCTCTTCTTGGTGGGGTGTGGCCATGGTGTGGCGTGGCTTACTCAGATGCCTGCACCACAGCAGGGGGGAGTTTTCACCCTCCCCAGGCTCCGGAGGCCCCCAGGCTCCGGAGGCCCCGCTTCAAGGTGCTATTAGTCACCCATAAGCCCTTCATGGTAGTGGATCTGCGTACTTGAGAGACCGCCTTCTGCCAATTACCTCCCTGCGACCAATTAGATCTCATAGATTGGGCCTCCTCCGAATTCCATCTGCCAGCCAGTGCCGGCTGGCAACTACAAGGAGGAGGGCCTTTTCAGTAGTAGCTCCGACCCTTTGGAACGAGCTCCCCGTGGAGATTCGTACTCTCACCACCGTCCAGGCCTTCCGCATAGCCCTTAAGACCTGGCTAGCCCGTCAGGCCTGGGGACAAAGATAGCCGCCCCTCCCGAATGATGAATGAATGTTGCCTATTATTTTACTTATGTGTGTCTACGTTATTGTTTGTATTCCCCTTCCTGATTTTATGTGAGCCGCCCTGAGTCCCCTCAGGGAAAAGGGCGGCCTATAAATGTTAATAAACTCTAAACTCTAAACTCTCTGGAGGCCAGAAACGGGCCTGTTTCCAGACTTCCGAAACTTCCAAGAGGCCCGTTTTTCACCCTCCCAGAGCTTCTGCACAGGCCCTGCACTTACCTGGCATCCAAAACGGGCTGTGTGGAGACTCCGGGGAGGGGAGGGGAGGGGTGGGTGGGGCCAGCCCGTCCTTGCAAACTAGATTTCATTTCATTTCATGTATTGAATTTCTATGCCGCCCAATCCCTGAGGACTCCGGGCGGCTTACAGAAATGAAAAAAAAGAATTAAAAAGAATTATTAAAACAATGGGACACAACAAGTTAAAAAGGAACACAACAGACACCCAATCAGAGGGGGCTGGACCACCATCAAGGGGTCAACAGCCCCAGGCCTACCGGAAAAGCCAGGTTTTAATGGCTTTGCGAAAGGCCATGAGAGTGGGTAGGGCCCGGATCTCCGGGGGCAGCTCATTCCATAGGGCCAGAGCGGCAACAGAGAAGGCCCTACTACTAGGTGTCGCCAGCCGGCATTGACCCGCTGAAGGTACCCGGAGAAGGCCCATCCTGTGCGATCTTTTTGGTCTGAGGGAGTGTGGCAGAAGATGGTCCCGTAGGTACCCAGGTCCTAGGCCATGTAGGGCTTTAAAGGTAATAACCAGCACCTTGAATCGTGCTCGGAGACCAATAGGAAGAAAATTAGCATCCGGGTTGCCCGAACCGGCTGAATCCCACCCCTGGAATATTCCCACCAACACCAATAGGGCAAACCGAGAGCAAGGCTCACTCCTGTGTTGCACTGATGGTGTTACCTAGTTGGGTAATGAAATGTCTGCAAGAAAACAACCAAGCTCAGAGAGGGTTAGGTCTCTACTAAATCACAAAAAGACACAAAACTGGCCAGTGAATTGACCCCAAAGTCAAAACAAACCAAGATAACCTTAATCAACATTCCCCAAAGTGAAAAAGTATGAGGCAGTTCATAGGCGAGAATCACCACTTATATACGTAGCCATTCTTCAACTTACAACAATTCATTTAGTGACTGTTTGACACTGACTTGTGACCGTTTTTCACAGCATCCCCATGATCATGAGATCAAAATTCAGGCACCTGGCAACCGGCTCATAGTTATGACCGTTGCAGTGTCCCAGGTTCATGCGATATTCTTTTGCGACGTCCTGAGAAGCAAAATCAACGGGGAAGCCAGAGTCACTCCCCAACCATGTGACCAACTTCACAACTGCAGTGAGTCACTTAAGCCCTGTGGCAAGACAGGTCGTAAAATGGGGCAAAACTCACTTAACAAATGTTTCGCTTAGCAACAGAAATGTTGGGCTCGATTGTGGTCGAGGACCACCTCTACCCACTCACCAACTGCTTCTCTTGGTACTTGGCAGTGGTGGGATTCAGCCGGTTCGCACCTATTCGGGAGAACCGGTTGGTAACTTCCCAGGCAGTTTGGAGAAACGGTCGTTGGAAGAAATCTCCTTTTGTTTTTTCCCACTTTACAGGGCTAATCCTGTAAGGAAGGCAGGAAGGAAACATTCTGGTGTTGTTTCTGGCCTCAACTTTGTTGACCTGCTTACAGAAACTGCCCCTCCGGTTAACCCTGATTACATTGTAAGAGCTAAGGCGAAGCACCCATCGACGGGAATGACATTGAGTTGGCCACACCCACCCAGTCATGTGACCACTGAGCCCCACCTACCCAGCTGGCCATTAGAGCAGAGAACCAGTTGTTAAATTATTTGAATCCCACCACTGGCACTTGGCTGTTTCTTTCCTGCTCCATAATGTTGATAAATCCACATCAGTGGTGGGTTTCAAAAATTTTTTGAACCTACTCTGTGGGTGTGGCCTCCTTTGTGGGAGTGGCTTGCCGGCCATGTGACCTGGTGGGAGTGGTTTGCCGGCCATGTGTTCCCTCCCTCCCTCCCTCTCTCTCTCTCTCTCTCTCTCTCCCCTTCCTTTTGTCTCTCTGTCCCTTTTTCCTTTTTTTCTTTCATCTCTCTCTCTCACTTTTCTTTCTTTTTTTTTTCTTTCTTTCTTTCTTTCTTCCTTTCTCTTTCTCTTTCTCTCTCTGTGTGAGTCACTCTCTCTCTTCTCTCTTCTCTCTCTCTCTCTCTCTCTCTCTCTCTCTCTCTCTCTCTTGCTCTGTGTGTGTGTGTGTGTGTGTGTGTGTGTGTGTGTGTTGGGTTTCAAAAACTTTTGGAACCTCTTCTGTAGGTGTGGCCTGCTTTCCGGGTCCACTGTTGGAACCTCTTCTAACCGGTTCGGTAGATTTGACGAACCGGTTCTACCGAACTGGTGCGAACCGGTAGGAACCCACCTCTGATCCACATTTATAATAGCATACAAGCATACGGACATATAATAGCATTTAAGTGCTTCCCTCTTAAGAATTGATCTCACTCTCTCTGCTTTTACTCAACAACACTAATTCTGGCTGAGAGACAGAAGTGGTATTCAGCCTGTTTGGACCGCTTCGCCCGAACCAGTAGCGGAAATCGAGAGTTGGCCCACCCTGGCTCTATGCCGTCCTATTTAGGCATGTTTTTGAGGCCAGGCGCATGCAAAGCAAGTGGGCGCGCACACGGCGAACCGGTGGTAATAAAATGTGAACCCCACCGCTGCTGAGATATATTTGTGCATTTGGCCACTTCTCTCAATATGCATGCATGCTATAAGGGAGGAGAGCATGTGGCTTAGAGGTTAATATAACTGCCTAATATGTAAAAACAGCCCAAGTTCGAATCCCAGCAAGGATATGGCTAGCTGATGAGAGCTAAATAGCCTGAAATAGATCTATACTAGTCTCCCTTCATTTATTTATCAGCAAAAATGCTCTATGTGTGTGTGTGTTGTGTGTGTGTTTTGATGAAATGAGCAAGACAATTTACGAAAGGTAGAAAATATTCAAGAAAAGGATACGACAAGGTATTTGGTCTGGGGATTCCAGGGCAAATTCATTTCGTGTAAAGGTGGAAAAAAAAAATGACTTTTTCTGCAATTCCCTACAAAGAAGCGTATGCAATTTCACAGCCATGAGGGAGAGAATTAAGAAATATTTGCATATCGAACTCAAAGCCACCGACTTGGCATACCTAATCGGCTAAGCTAGCAATTATCAAATAGCAAATTTAATTTTTTTTTTTTGTTCCTATAGAAAAGAAACTCAGAGGATAACGTGCCCAATTCATAACAACAACCAAAACGTTTCAACCTGAACCCATTTCTGTGCTAAGACGGGTGAATTGATGGCCTCCATTTGTATCCTGCCCTTCGTTTTATTCAACAGCACATTCACTTCAGCTTTATTATTTCCCTCCCCCGGTCATGAATTCAACTATAGCGACGACAGCAGTCTGTCTCCAAATTGGTTTGTGTTTTCATGCCGTTGCTTCGAATAAACGAATCTCAACGTGGAGGTCCGTGATGGCGAACCTCTGACACGCGTGTCACAGGTGGCATGCGGCGCCCTCTCTGTACGCACGCGAGCCGTTGCCCCAGGTCAGTTCCACTGTGCATGCACGCAATGCCTCCCACCGGCCAATCGATCTTCGGGTCCCTGCCACACATGTGAGGGGGGGGAAGGACAGGTGCGAGAGGGCGCATGTGCATGCGAGAGGCAGGTGCAGGGAGCCACATAGGCATGCACAGGGAGTGGGGAGTGTGCGGGGACATGCACAACCGCCTGGGGGTGAGAATTGTGCATCGGGACGGGCATGCATGCATGTGAGACGGGACACATGCAGGGGAGGCTTGCGTGCAGGGGGAGCATGCATCAAGGCCCATGTGCGCACTGCATTTGGGGGGTTTAGGGATGCACGCACATTCGCAAGTGTGCGCACTTTGGACAATCGGTCTGGAAAAGATTACCCATCACTGGTATAGGTGCCGTCTCGTAAGCATTTCCTCCCTAATACCATAGAAATGAGGTAGGGATTGCTTTCTCTGCTCTGATACGAACATTCCTTTTGCCGTTTTCCTTGAAAAGGTCTTGTTCTCTGCGCGCTGTTGAAACTGCGAGCCGCATTTCACAAGCGTTTCACAGAACCAGCGTGGGTTTGCTCAAGAGACGTGGATGTCCTCCGTCCACGCTAAACAGGCAAGAGAACAAAATGACTCGAGCGTCGGTGTGCTGTTTGGCCCTGCAAGACCTCTGATGAGCACCACAGCGGGCTCTGAAGTGGCCAACACCTGACAAGGTTAAGTTGAAGACTGAGATCCCTTCAAACAGCCTGCTAAAAATCAACCCCGGGTGTTTGTGGGCGAAGCTGATGTGTGAGCCCTTTCCTTTGTTGGTTAGCTGATGCTTCCGTGGTCGGCTCAAACCCAGGAGGATGGAGTAGCGCAAATACAGAATCACAGAGTTGGAGCGGTCCTTGGGGATCTTCTAGTCCAGTGTCGAGGTGTGCCAAAAGCAGGGAGAGCTTGGGGGGGTCGCATGCGTGTACCCACAAACATAATGGAATGTGCTTCTCCCCAGACACATGTGTGCACAAACACGCACACACTAAACAAACCCACACACTTCCAGGACTTCTGGGAGGTGCATTGGGCCGTTTTTTGCCCTCCACGGGCTTCCGGAAAGCCGCCGGAAGCCTCTGGAGGGAGAAAAACACCCCAACAGGCAACCCGGAAGCTAATTCCCGAACTTCCGATGGGCCTCATTGGGCTGTTTTTATGCCCTACCCAGGCTTCAGGGGGGGAAATGGCCCAACACACAAACCGGAAGTTCAGGAATGGCCCAATGCTGTCTCATATTTAAATGATTGTCCAGTAGGTTGAACATTGGATGCTATCTAACAAAATGAAATTCAGTGGTGAAAAAAGGAAGGTTCTACATTTAGGCCAGAAAAATGAAATGCACAGGTACACTATAGGTGGTACCTTGGTCAATAGTAGGAAAGGTGAGAGGGATCTTGGAGTCCTAGTGGACAACCATTGAAATAGGAGCCAGCTGTGCACAGCAGCTGCCAAAAAAGCCAACACAGTTCTAGGCTGCATCAACAGAGGGAGAGAATCAAGTTTTATGAAAAGAAGGACTAGGGGAGACATGATAGCAGTCTTCCAATATCTCAGGGGTTGCCACAAAGAAGAGGGAGTCAAACTATTCTCCAAGGCACCTGAGTGCAGAACAAGAAGCAATGGGTGGAAACTAATCAAGGAAAGAAGCAACTTAGAACTAAGGAGAAATTTCCTGACAGTGAGAACAATGAATCAGTGGAACAGCTTGCCTCCAGAAGTTGTGAATGCCCCAACACTGGAAGTCTTCAAGAAGATGTTGGATAGCCATTTGTCTGAAACGGTATAGGGTTTCCTGCCTAGGCAGGAGGTTGGACTAGAAGACCTCCAAGGTCCCTTCCAACGCTGTTATTCTAAGAATTCAAAGGTTTAGATCCAAGATCCCTTCTCGCAGTTGTTTTAATCGTCTCTGTTGCTGTTCTCCGCACTCTTTCTAGAGTCTCAACATCTTTTTCATGCCGTGGCGACCAAAACTGGATGCCGTATTCCACCAACACGACTCGTGTTTGCCAAAGGCAAATGACATCTGGGGTTTTTTTGAACTCCATCTTTGCACACACACACCCCATCCGAATTTAACGCCCCAATTTTCACGTTCGAATTTTCATTTCGCCATTCTATCCGTAGCTAATAAACTTAGGTGTGTTTTCTTGTGGGTGAAGGACTCCATGTGTGGGCATCACCCTAGAAGCTGGTTGATTGCCACCTGCAGTACAAGATAATTAATAAATGCAACCGCACTGAGGGTGGCTGCAACATTCCTTTGGTTTATTAGTTTTTTTTTTAAAAAAAGCAAGCGTCGGATCTCCACCAGGCTTTTGATGATATTAAATTACACCCCTCTTAGCACAAATTTGTTAAGCGCAACCCCCTTTCCCTCCCCCCCCCCTATTCTACAAAGGAAGCATTCCAGATGGTGTAGCTGAGGTCCCTGAAGAATAGCGACAAGAAAGTGGGGATTGAATTGGTGACCTCCAAAATAATTCTTTTGACTGAAGCTCCTTTGGGAAGAGACCACAATCCATAGGGAATATTGTCTGGCTTACAAAGGGTAAAGGGGAAAGGTTTGATATGATTCCTTTTTTGTAACGTGACATGGTTCTCCAAGGCGGAGTGTGTTCTTCCCCTTATAGCTTCTAAGAAATATTCGTAGATCAGGTCAAACTCCATGGAAAACAGCATCCGAGCATTAAATTTAAAGAAGGGGCCACATGCTGGGAGATTGAATAAGAGGGAAGGCGCGAAGGAAAGGGCTTGCTGGCTATCATTAGAGAGACCATCAATCTTTGTCAGACTGGGTGTTAGGCTGGGAGAGAGACTGGCAGCTGCCATGAGGGGGGAAAAACGCCAGCAATACACAACACTTCTGACATGGATAACCCTTCCTGAATGGTTTGGCTTCTTCAAAAGCCCTTTTCTAAATCTTGCTTTATTCAGGACAATGTATCTTTTACGGTGAACGTTAAAGACCAGAGAAACTTCCCATCAAATCATACAAAGACCAGGCCCATGCCAGCAAACACTGCCCGGAGGGAGGAGGGAGGGGGTAGAGAAGGGCGTAGGAACTCAAAAGTTGAAACCTCGCTTCCTATCTTCCCAACCGACTTCCTTTTCACCACCCTGCTGTAATCCCTTTGAGGGCCGTGGTGGCTCAGTGGCTAAGACGCTGAGCTAGTCGATCAGAAAGGTCGGCGGTTTGGCGGTTCGAATCCCTAGCGCCGCGTAACGGAGTGAGCTCCCGTGACTTGTCCCAGCTTCTGCCAACCTAGCCGTTCGAAAGCACGTAAAAAAATGCAAGTAGAAAAATAGGGACCACCTTTGGTGGGAAGGGAACAGCGTTCCGTGTGCCTTTGGTGTTTAGTCATGCCGGCCACATGACCACGGAGACGTCTTCGGACAGTGCCGGCTGTTCGGTTTTGAAACGGAGATGAGCACTGCCCCCTAGAGTCGGGAACGACTAGTACATATGTGCGAGGGGAACCTTTACCTTTACCTTTTTAATCTCTTCATTTGGGGTAGACTCAGGACGACTGGGTGGAACTGTGCATTTACTGGCCTGGTGCCCTTCCTGACACCTAAGTAGAGTTGAGAGTTATGCTGGCCTAACATGCATCCCCGGGCATGTACCTTGCCCCACCCCACCCCCGCACCCAATTTTGGCTTCCAGGTTGGTGCAAGAGGCTTTCCAGGCCCAAAACGTGGCACACACACACACACAAACCCCAAAATGCAATGCGAGCACCCCCAGTAGAGACTCAAAGCCCAGCTGGCCAGTGGGGGGTGCATGCGCAGTGGAGCTGGGCTGGCATGACGGCTGGCATGTCCAAAGAGAGGGCTCTGCGTGCCACCTGTGGCACGCTTGCCATAGGTTCACCATCACGGGTATAGAGTCTTCGGCTTGACCAGGGGGCTGGACTAGAAGACCTCCAAGGTATCTTCCAGCTCTCTTCTCATTCTGATTCTGAGTTACATATTCCTCTTTGCATTTAATGTACAATATCCTCTAAGCGTCCTCTACCAAACCATTTTCATTGCTGGAAGAATGAGCGCTTATGCGAATCATGACGGACACATGCCTAACAAGAGCTTTCTAATAAGATCTCTGGCTCATTAAACCAATTGTTTCCCATCCAGCTGGAATTCTGTTTAGGATGCTGTTCAAGTACACTGCCCGCACCATCAAGGGAAGCTCAGATGCCTTTTTATTCCCTTCTTCCTCTCCTCTCCTCTTCTTCTTCGTCCCACGTCTCCACTTGCAGATGTCCAGGCTGCTTTCTTTATTTCTCCACGTTTTTGTGATAGCTCCCTCTACAAATTAATATACACAACAGGGTGGGTTTTCGTTGTTCTTTTTTCACCTCTCAAAGAAAAGGGTTACACTGAGATCGATTAGCCGAGTCCTTTTCGAATATTACATTGAATGCAATACCTATTTAAGATCCCACTTCCAGCTAGCCATAACTCCTCCTTATGGACTATTTATTTGAGAAAGGACGTGGTCTTATAATTTACGGTTGTGATGATTGGAAAGCATCTATATATACTATAAAATGTGTGTGTGTGTGTGTGTGTGTGTGTGTGTGTGTGTGTGCTCCAGCATAACTCTGGAACACTTTGAGCAATTTCAACCAAACTTGGTAGACAGATGACTTACTCTCTGGGGAAAAATACTGTGGGGGTAAGACACCCCTAACACCCCTCGGGGTATGTTAAGATACAGCCTGTTGTGCCGTAAAATGGCTTTTACTGTAATGCCGTTAAAATGGCTTCTACTCAGTGGTGGGTTTCAAATTTTTTTGGAACCTACTCTGTGGGTGTGGCCTCCTTTGTGGGAGTGGCTTGCCGGCCATGTGTTTTATTTCTCTCTCTCTCTCTCTCTCTCTCTCTCTCTCTCTCTCTCTCCTTCCTTTTGTCTCTCTGTCCCTTTTTTTCTTTTTTTCTTTCATCTCTCTCTCACTCTTTTTCTTTTATTTATTTATTTATTTATTTATTTATTTATTTATTTATTTATTTCTTCCTTTCTTTCTCTTTCTCTCTCTCTCTCTCTGTCAGTCTCTCTCTCTCTCTCTCTCTGTGTGTGTGTGTGTGTGTGTGTGTGTGTGTGTGTGTGTGGCAGTGGTGGGTTTCAAAAAATTTTGGAACCCCTTCTGTAGGTGTGGCCTGCTTTCCAGGTCCACTGGTGGAACCTCTTCTAACCGGTTCGGTAGATTTGACGAACCGGTTCTACCGAATAGGTGCGAACTGGTAGGAACCCACCTAGGTAGATGGATGGATGGATGGATGGATGGATGGATGGATGGATAGATAGATAGATAGGTAGGTAGGTAGGTAGGTAGGTAGGTAGGTAGGTAGGTAGGTAGACAGACAGACAGACAGACATACAGACAGACAGATTATGATAGATAGATAGATGATAGATAGATAGATAGATAGATAGATAGATAGATAGATAGATAGATAGATAGATAGATAGATGATAGGTAGGTAGGTAGGTAGGTAGGCAGGCAGATGATAGACAGACAGATAGTTACCATAGTTGTAGACCCATGCTCTACAACAGGAATGTCAAACAATGCCTGCAGGCTGGATCTGGCTCACAATGTGGTCAGATCTGGTCCACAGGGCCATCCTGGAAAATGTAAATGGCCAGCCTACGTCGCTTTAGCCTTATCTACCCAATGCAAAGAGGAAACATGCCAGCAGTTTGGGGAGTGGCATCAAGCTGGCCACACCCACCCAGTTGACCAGGCCCCATGAATGATGTCAAGCTGGCCACGCTCACTCAGTTGGCCACACCCACCCTGTTGTCTCCCCCCCCTGAGGTCAACTATAGCCCTACTGCAGCCCTCAATGAAATTGACTTTAACCCCCTGATCTATAATATTAATACAGATTTTAATTTTTGTTATTTTTTAATATACATTCACATTGTCTTTGCAAAACTTTTACATGTTTTCAATATCCATTATGTTTCTTTTACATAACGTATAAGGTTATATACATATATACCTTATACGCATCTATCTCTATCTCTATCTCTATCTCTATGTATATCTCTATCTCTATCTCTATCTCTATCTCTATCTCTATCTCTATCTCTATCTATATCTATATCTATATCTATATATCTATATCTATATCTATATATCTATATATCTATATCTCTCTCTCTATCTATCTATCTCTATCTCTATCTCTATCTCTATATCTCTATATCTCTATATCTCTATCTATCTATCTATCTATCTATCTATCTATCTATCTATATATATATATATATATATATATATATATATACTGATCCTTTGTCACTATTGATTCCATACAATACATCTTATATAAATATTTGGTTCTCTTAGCTTTCTTATTTCATACTATTTTTATATACAATCTATCTTATATTTTTCCCCTCTTGCGGTTTTGTATTTATTTTCTGGTTTTATTGATCTTTTTTCCTCCCTTTTATAGCTTTCCAATTTGTTACCTCTTTCTTTTAGCCATTTGTACCATGAATTCCGTACTAAGTAGTACTCGGATTCCTCTTTGCCTTTTAGTTCTTTTGTGAGTCTATCCATTTTGGCGCACTTCAGTAGTAGTTTTTTTTATCACATTTTCTTCTGTTGGCGTATATTTGTTTTTCCAGTTCTGTGCGTATGTGATTCTTGCTGCCGTGATTATATGTAGCATTAGGCATATGGTTTTTTTTTTCTCAGATTTTAAATTTAAATAGCTACTTTTATCCTCTCGTTCACTACCAGTTATGAATTTTAAATAACAATAGAGGCATTTTTTCAAACAAACAGGAGGGACACAATGATGTCAGAAGATGCTATTGTGTCTTCTCGTCCCATCAAACCAGAGGTGGATTTTTACCAGTTCGCACCAATTCAGTAGAACCGGTTCGTCAAATCTTCCGAACCGGTTAGAAGAGGTTCCATCAGTGGACCCGGAAAACAGGCCACACCTACAGAAGAGGTCCCAAAAATTTTTGAAACCCACCACTGCCACACACACACACACACACACACACACACACACACAGACTGACAGAGAGAGAGAGAGAGAAAGAGAAAGAAAGGAAGAAAGAAAAAAGAAAAAAAGAAAGAAAAAGTGAGAGATGAAAGAAAAAAGGAAAAAGGGACAGAGAGACAAAAGGAAGGAAAGAGAAAGAAAGAAAGAAAGAAAGAAAGAAAGAAAGAAAGAAAGAAAGAAAGAAAGAAAACACATGGCCAGCAAGCCACTCCCACCAGGTCACATGGCTGGCAAGCCTCTCCCACAAAGGAGGCCACACCCACAGGAAGAAAGAAAAAAGAAAAAAAGAAAGAAAAAGTGAGAGATGAAAGGAAAAAGGAAAAAGGGACAGAGAGACAAAAGGAAGGAAAGAAAGAAAGAAAGAAAGAAAGAAAGAAAGAAAGAAAGAAAGAAAGAAAGAAAGAAAGAAAGAAAACACATGGCCGGCAAGCCACTCCCACCAGGTCACATGGCTGGCAAGCCACTCCCACAAAGGAGGCCACACCCACAGAGTAGGCTCGAAAAGTTTTTGAAACCCACCACTGCATCAAACCTTCTAACTTGGTCTTAAATCCCCAGAATTTTATAGAATAGTTTCAACGAGGAGGATTCATCGTCTTTCTTTCCTACGCTTTTCTTCAGACATGAGAAGACACAAGTGAGAAGGGGAGGGGGGAAATGTCCAGCAACATTGCTATTGTATTTCTGCTTCGCTTTTAAAATCAGAATATGACTCTCACAGCCAGGAATAATAAAAGGTCCCTGACTAAGATCACGCCAAGCTCATTATATGCTACACCCCGTGAAGGGTTTAGCAGCTACCCTTTGCTTGTTCACTATTTTTTTTTTCTTTTTAAGCATCACAGAATTACAAATGAAAGAACAAACCCGACGATAGCTTTGATTGTCCAAGCTTCCATGAAGTTGGAATGTTTTCACGGTGGGCATCCAAAGTATCTGGATATTTCACACACACAGAGACCCAAAAAAATTGAAAAACTGACCTTTCCCCATCTGTGCTTGAGTTATCTCTCAAAGCTGGCCATCCATCCTCTCCAGATAGGTTGGGAAGGCAACTTCACAAAAGCCAGGTTGGCTGCAAATTCTGGAAATTGCAGTGTACAGAATCCTAGAATAATAGGGCTGGAAGCAGAGGTGGGTTCCTACCAGTGCGCACTTATTCGGTAGAACCGGTTCGTCAAATCTACCGAATCGGTTAGAAGAGGTTCCACCAGTGGACCCGGAAAGCAGGCCACACCTACAGAACAGCTTCCAAAAATTTTGAAACCCACCACTGGCTGGAAGGGACCTCGGAGGTCTTTTAATCCACCCACACACACCCCCGCCCATGTTCTTTATACATCCCAGACAAAGAAACAATGGATGGAAGCTAATTGAGGATTGAGGACTAATTGAGGACTAATTGAAACCAGCCTAGAACAGAGGAAAAATTTCCTGAGAGTGAGAAGAATTCACCAGTGGAACGTCTCCAGAAATTGTAGGTGCTCCAACATTGGAGATTTTTAACAAGGTATTGGAAAAAATGTCCATCTGGGTTCAGTTCCAAGTGGGGGAAAAGACACTGGAAACATGGACGCTGCTTAGAAAGATGGTTTAATGATGCCCCATGGTTTGAGGTCCTGGGCAAGGAGACACATGGTAGGGAGAGAAAGAGGGGAGAGGGAGGGAGGGGGAGAGGGAGAGAGAGGGAAAGAAAGAGAGAGAAAGAAAGAAAGAAAGAAAGAAAGAAAGAAAGAAAGAAAGAAAGAAAGAAAGAAAGAAAGAAAAGGAGGATTTATACCCTTTGTTGGGCATAATTTGGTAATTGAATTTTTTTTTAAAGTAATCTTTATTAGTTATACATTTTTTTAAGAGTAAAACATACAAATACAAATACAATTTTAAACATACAACCCCCCTCCCCCCCCCCCGCGGTGACAGTCATTCAGAGCCCAACTTTTTTTCTTTCCTTCCTCATTGTTAGGTCTCTAAGCCACATCTTCTCATTACAAAGTTCAGGGATCTATTACAATACCCATGTTCACTTTTAGTTCCCATTGTTAACAACTGCTATTTAACTTTCCCCGTTTTAAGTCCCTGCTGTTCTCCTTGTCGCCCACATATACCATAAGTTCCAGCTAAGATAATGTTCCGTTTCTCCTTTGTCCCTCAGCCAACCCGTCATTCTGTCCATTTCTGCACATTCATAGATCTTTTTAATTTTAGCATCTTCCGACGGTATGGTAGTGGATTTCCAAAATTGTGCATAAGTTATTCTTGCGGCCACAATTATATGTAGGCTCAAATGCCATATTGAACTGCTCATGTTTTCTGGTTTAATGCTTAGTAGAAGGTTCTCGAATTTGAGCTTGTATCCTGATTGGTTGTCAAACTCTGTAGGCTGTCCGGAGCCCAAAGCTTGGTTGATGATGTAATGAAAGGGCTTTGGGATTCCATCTGACATCTTTGTTATGTAGAATAGACTGACTCAGGCCCATTAATGGCCCATTGACAAAGGTGGGGGTTGAGTTTCTGCCTCCCCTTTTTAGGGGAAATATTCTGCCTTTTTAATATGTCCTAAAATATTTCATTTTCCTAGGGGAGGGGAGGGTGCTGGCTTCTTACAAAGGGATTGGACCACCATTTGTCTGAAATGATATGTTTCCTGCTTGAGCAGGAGGTTGGACTAGAGGACCTCCAAGGTCCCTTCCAACTATTAAATGGGTGACTGCAGGTTAAAAGTAACTCAGACTGGAAAAAAAAGACATCCAATGCCAAATGAAGACGGCATAATTAAATGAATTATTTTTTTAAAAAACAAAATACATTTTCAGGTTTTCCAGAAATCTTTATCAGGATAGGAGGAGGAAAAAGACATTCAAGTCACATACATTTGATGTATGCCTTCAATGAGAAAGACTTTTTTTTCCAATGGGTAAACCAATCCTGCAGTTTTCCCAGCAAATTTTGAGAAGTGGTTCACCATTGCCTCCTCCTAGGGTTGAGAGAGAGTGACTGGCCCAAGGTCACCAAGCCGGATTGGTGCCTAAGGCAGGACTAGTACCAGAGGGGATATTCAGCAGGTTCTGACCAGTTCTGGAGAACCGGTAGCAGAAATTTTGGGTAGTTCGGAGAACTGGTAAATACCACTTCTGGCTGGCCATGCCCCCATCTCCTCTCTGCCTCCTGAGTCCCAGTTCATTGGGAGGGAATAGAGATTTTACAGTATTTTTCTCCTGGAGAGGGGAGGAAATGGGGATTTTGCAGTATTCTTCCCCTGCCGTGACCCGACAAAAGCGCGAACGTCATAAGCGCGTCGACAAAACCGCGGTGCTAAAACCAACAACAGCGTGCCGACAGAAGCGCGATTTAAGTTAAGGTAAGGTTTAGGGTTAGGTTTAGGGTTAGGTTTAGGGTTAGGTTTAGGGTTAGGTTTAGGGTTAGGTTTAGGGTTAGGTTTAGGGTTAGGTTACAGCGCGCTTCTGTCGGCGCGTTGTTGTCGGCGCGCTTCAGGGCTCATTCATCGCTCATTCGTCGCGCGGTTTTGTCACCGCGGTTTAGTCAGGGGCACTTTTGTCATTCGCGCATTTGTGGTGGAACCTCCCCTGCCACGCACACCAAGCCACGCCCACAGAACCGGTAGCAAGACGTTTTGAATCCCTGCAAAGGCTGAACTTGAACTCACTGTATCTCAGTTTCCAGAACTGGTGCCTAAAAAGGCTACACGAAATTGGCTCGCGTAAGATTAGAATACGAAGCATGCTTAAATAAGCCATTTTGGATAGTTGGCAAGGAACTAAGTCCAAATGGTGAAGAGTTCATATTAAAATGAAGATAAAATCTTCTTGCCTGCTATTGACTTTACGGTCACATCTGCGGTTTGTTTATTTGCAGCAACCCCAAACTGATCTAAAATCACCTTCTTCTTCTTCTCTTTTTTTTTTAAATGTCATTCTGATCCGTAGCCCTGGCATCGTCCGGAGGAATCCCATCCAATTCGGACCAGTTTCAACCCTGCTTAGCTTCCCTCTCCAAGCAAAGCCGCCCAGCTGTAATTAGCTTTGATGACATTCTTTGTGACTTAACACTGTAGTCCAATTCTAGTCTATTTGGCTGTGCAACCCCAGAAAATGGAGAGTTCAGTCATCAGGTTAAATGCATTGTGGAAATGGGGCTTCAGAGGGAAGAAGAAGTGTGAGATAAGGGAGAGAAAAGAGAAAGGTGGCTTTCTACCATGCCAGAAAGAGAGACAGTTTAGTTTAGTGCAGTGGTGGGTTGCAAGTATTTTTACTACCGTTTTGGGCATGCTCCCACATGCGCAGAAGCGTCTGGGCTGGTGGGCGGGGCCTCCTGCTGCCGCCGCCGCCGGTTCGGCTGAACCGGAAGTAACCCAACCCCTGGTCCAGATGGTTTGTGGGGAGCCGCATTGTCTTTTAGGGCAAGGGGAAGCTATCAGGGGAGGGATCAAGCTCCTCATCTCTCAGGACCTACCTTCTGACAGATGTCAATCAAGATTTCTCACTCATGTACGTAGCCCTGAACAACAATAATAGCATCAATAATATTTCATCTACTTGGGTCTGCAGAGATTTTGGGAGAGGGGAGGGGGGGACTGGTTCTTGGCCATTCTCTAGAAGACCATAAGAGAAAGCACTGTGAGTTCTAGTCCTGCCTTAGGCATGAAAACCAACTGGATGACCTTAGACCAATCACCAGGAGACGGTGAGTTCTAGTCCCGCCTTAGCCATGAAAACCAGCTGAGCAACTTGGGCCAGTCATCCTCTCTCAGCCACATCAAAGGGTTGCTGTTGTGTGGAAAATAGGAGAAGTGAGCTGTGTTGCCCAATGCTCTCTGTCTTATTTGTCAAAATGATAAAAGTGGGTTACAAATTAAACAAACAAATTCTAGCTTTTGCTCAGGGCCTGATCTACTGTGTGCAAGTTGATTCCTTCTTATCTATCGCTCTTTTCATCTCTCTTCTGAAGGAAACTTTTAGACAAAATTCCTGCGTCTTTGTCCACCTGGCTTACGTGCCTGTTTCTTTAGATACGGCGGTTTCCATCTGAAGAATAGAATGGAATGAAATAGAATATGGAATGGAATGGAATATGGAATGGAATGGAATGGAATGGAATGGAATGGAATGGAATAGAATAGAATAGAATAGAATAGAATATGGAATGGAATGGAATGGAATATGGAATGGAATGGAATATGGAATATGGAATATGGAATATGGAATATGGAATATGGAATATGGAATATGGAATATGGAATAGAATGGAATGGAATAGAATATGGAATGGAATGGAATAGAATAGAATATGGAATGGAATGGAATATGGAATAGAATGGAGTGGAATATAATATAGAATGGAATGGAATGGAATAGAATAGAATATGGAAAGGAATAGAATATGGAATGGAATATAATAGAATATGGAATGGAATATAATAGAATATGGAATGGAATGGAATGGAATAGAACAGAATAGAATATGGAATGGAAGAGAATATGGAATAGAATGGAGTATGGAATGGAGTGGAAAGGAATAGAATAGAATAGAATAGAATAGAATAGAATAGAATAGAATAGAATAGAATAGAATAGAATATGGAATGGGATGGAGTATGGAATGGAGTGGAAAGGAATAGAATAGAATAGAATAGAATAGAATAGAATAGAATAGAATAGAATAGAATGGAATGGAATATGGAATGGAATGGGATGGAATGGAATGGAATGGAATAGAATATGGAATGGAATAGAATAGAATATAGAATGGAATATGGAATTCTTTATTGTTCAAATGGGATTGGGCACACAAGGAATTTGTCTTTGGTGCAAATGCTCTCAGTATACATAAGAAAAATAAAATAGAATGCATTCATGAAGAATCATAAGATACAACAGTGATAGCGATAAAGATGCTAACAAGCAATCAAATCATACTAGGAAACAAATCAAACAATATAAATTGTAAAGATACAAGCAACGTGGTTATGGTCATAAGTGGAAAGAGATTGGTACTAAGAAGGAAGAGAAGAATAATAGCAATGCAAGGAAAATCCTTCCTTATTTTCTTCATAGCATCACCTCCCTCCCACCCACCCTTCCTTCTCAAGTGTTCCTTTATTTCCACCCACACACACACACACACATACACAATCGTGTTTGGGTTTTTTTTTTTTCCAAGGTAAATGGGCAACATTAATCTCAATGAGAGACGACATTGGACCTCTGATTCCTTAACGCCCAGCTTCTCATAATTCATACTTAAATATTATTTCACCGAGTGGACAAAGAATCCATCAAATAATGGAGAAAGCTTTAAGGTCTCAGGGAATCTTCGGCTAAACGGGTCAGAAGTTTGAAATTCCTATTCAGCACCAGATTCATCCCTGTAAGCAAGGGGTCTCCAACTTTGGCAGCTTTAAGCCTAGTGGACTTCAACTCCCAGAATTCCCCAGTAAGCTGGCTGGGGAATTCTGGAAGTTGAAGTCTGCCAGGCTTAAAGTTGCCCAAGTTGGAGACCCCTGCTGTAAGTTAAAGATCTTTTTTCTTTCTTTTTATTGGCAATAGCAATATCAGTTAGACTTATATACCGCTTCATAGGGCTTTCAGCCCTCTCTAAGCGGTTTACAGAGTCAGCATATCGCCCCCACAGTCTGGGTCCTCATTTTACCCACCTCGGAAGGATGGAAGGCTGAGTGAACCTTGAACCAGTGAGATTAGAACCGCCGAACTGCAGCTAACAGTCAGCTGAAGTGGCTGCACTACTGCACTCTAACCACTGCGCCACCTCGGCTCATTCTGCTTATTCCTCCCTCTCTCTCCCCCACCAACCCCCATTGTGTCAGAGTACAGGTGTAGTCTTTGACATACAACCACAATGGAGTCAAACATCTATTTTGCTAAGCAAGACAATTGCTAAGTGAGTGTTTCCCTATTTTACAACCTTTCTTGCCACAGTTGTTAAGCAAATCACTGCCGTGGTTACATTGGTAACACTGTTGTAAAGTGAATCTGTCTTTCCTATTGACTCTACTTGTCAGAGGGTCGTAAAAAAGGGATCACAACCTAAAACGTTAGCTATGAATTCCTGCAATAGCCCCTTGGGAGTCTGCCAACCAATAGAATATATTTCTTGTACAGGAACAGGTAGCTCAAGGGCAAGACCCTAGAGAGGGTATAAATCTCTCTCTCCCTCCCTCCTTCTCTCTCTCCCTCCCTCCCTCTCTCTCTCTCTCTCCCTCCCTCCCTCTGTCTCTCTCCCTCTGTCTTTCTCTCCCTCCCTCCCTCCCTCCCTCCCTCCCTCTCTCTCTCTCTGTGTCTCTCTCTCTCCCTCTCTCTCCCACTTGGAACTGAATCAGATGAATTTTTATTCCCACAATACATTGCAATTTTTAGTATTTCCAGCCAATGTGGCTTTTGTAAAGTTGCCTTCCCAACCCATCTGGAGATAGATGGACAGTCAGCTTCGAGAGATACAGAAATCAAGCACAGATAGAGGAAAGTCAGTTTTTTTTTTCAAGTTTGGGGGGGGGGAATATCCAGATATTTTGAATGCCCAACTTGAAAGCATTCCAACTTCATGCGAGCTTGAACAATCAAAGCTATCGCCTGGCTTAGTCTTTCATTTGTAATTGTGTGAACCCCGATTCATGGTTCTCCAAGTCAGGAAATTTCTCCTTATTTCTAAGTTGCTTCTCTCCTTGATAAGTTTCCATCCCTTGCTTCTCGTCCTGCCTTCAAGCGCTATGGAGAATAATAAACAAATGGCTGTAAGTCAAAACTACCTCTACTGCTCCAGCAAATGTTTGGAATGGATGCAGAGATGATTCAAAGAAGACCAGAAACGCATAGATAAAAGGGATGTCTATGTTTTTTGCAGGCTTGATCTTGCTAATGCAATCCTAGGCTGCATTAATAAAGGGGATAGAATCAAGATCGTGTGAAGTATTAGTACCACTTTACAAAGGCTTAGCGTGGTCCCGTTTGAAATATTGCATTCAGTTTTGGTTGCCATGATATAAAAAAAAGATATTGAGACTCTGGAAAGAGTGCAGAGAAGAGCAACAAAGAGGATTAGGGGACTGGAGGATGAAACATATGAAGAACGGTTGCTGGAATTGGGCATGTCTCGTTTAATGAAAAGAAGGACATGATAGCAGCCTTCCAATATCTCAGGGGTTGCCACAAAGAAGAGGGAGTCAAACTATTCTCCAAAGCACCCGAAGGCAGGACAAGAAGCAATGGGTGGAAACTAATCAAGGAGAGAAGCAACTTAGAACTGAGGAGAAATTTCCTGTCTCGTTTAATGAAAAGACGGACTAAGGATGACATGATAGCAGTCTTCCGATATCTCAGGGGCTGCCCCAAAGAAGGAGTCAAGCTATTCTCCAAAGTCCCTGAGGGTAGGACACGAAGCAAGGGGTGGAAACTCATCAAGGACAGAAGCATCCTAGAACTAAGGAGAAATTTCCTGACAGGGAGAACAATCAATCAGCGGGACGACTTTTCTCCAGAAGTTGTGAATGCTCCACCATTGGAAGCTTTCAAAAAGAGGCTGGACAATTATTTGTGTGAAATGGTATAGGGTCCCCTGCTCGAACAGGGGGTTAGACTAGAAGACCTCCAAGGTCCCTATTCCATGAGTCTAGGAAATAACATTGGAACAAAATGTAAATAATAGCAAAGTGCAGACTTCTCTCGCAGCAGGGTTCCAATGTTTCATTTCTTTTCTACACATTTACCCACAAAAGCAATAATAACATACACACACACACACACACACACACACACACACCCCTCAGGCCCCCAAATCTGTAGCCGAGGGAGAGAGGAATCGATCCTCATTGTTTCATCTTTCACCAAATAGTTTGAAAAAGAGAGAATTATAGGTTTGTCCACACCAGGAGTGCAGCCGCCAGGAAATGACAATGGCTTGGAAGGATGGTGATGATGACGGTTTCTTAAAGCAACGCTTGATGACAAGACAATGTCGTTGCAATCATCAGTAAGGATCATTTCTTCTCCCACAGCTTCTGCGTTGGAAACTGGAAAGTTGGCAGGGTTTTTTTTTTAATTTCCTTCACGCAGGTGTACTCCGGTTTTGGAAATGGTTCAGATTTGAAAGAGGCCCAAATTAGATGTTTGATCTGCCGGCAGGGATCAGTTAAAGCTGCATTTGACTCTATGCACATCAAGTCCTTGCCAGGGATGGGATACAGGTTCTCTTTATAAAGGATGCAACAGGGCATATTTGATAGGTAATTTAGAAAGGAGGGGAAGGTGATGGAGAATTTTTTTTTTTTTTTTGAGGTTGTTCAAGACGGAATTTGCTGCTGTTCCTGTTTTTAGTCAACCGTAGTCTCTGCCAAGATGCTTCATTTCATTCTTATTTGGGACCCCCTCTCTCTCTTTCTCTCTCTCTCTCTCTCTCTGTTTATCTTTGTCTCTCTCTTTTCTCCCCCCCTCTTTCTCTTTCCTTGTCACTCTTTTGCTCTTTCTGTCTCTCTCTCTCTTTCTCTGTCACACTTTCCTTCTCTCTCTTTCACTCTCTTTCTCATTGTCTCTTTCTCAGTTTCTCTCACTTTCTTTCTGTCTCTTTTTCTCATTGTCTCTCTCTCACACACAAACTTTCTCTTTCTCTAATTCTCCCTCTTTCTCTCATTCTCTCTGTGTCTCTCTTGCTTTCTCTCTTTTCCCCCCTCTCTCTCTTTGTCTCTTTCTCTGTCTCTCTTTCTTTTCTCTTTCTCTTTCTCTCTCTTTCTCTGTCTCTCTTTTACTCTTACTCTCTCTCTCTTTTTCTCATTGTCTCTCTCACACACACATTTTCTCTTTCTCTAATTCTCTCCCCCTTTCTCTAATTCTCTCTCTGTGTCTCTCTCTCTCTCTGTCTCTTGTTCTCTGTGTGTGTGTGTGTGTGTGTGTCTCCCTCTCTGTCTTTCTCTGTTTCTCTGTCTTTCTCTCTGTGTTTCTCTTTTCTTTTTCTCTCTCTTTCTCTGTCTCTCTTTTGCTCTTACTCTCTCATTGTGTCTCTCTCACACATTCTCTAATTTAAGGTGACCAGATTTTCAGATTGGAAAAGAGGGACGCCCTTGACCGGGGGGGGGGGGGGGGCGGGGGCTTGATTAAAAAAAATTTTTTTTGTCAAAAGGTCACCCCAGGACACTGAAACCAGCATAAATACGAATCTGTTGCCAAACAAAATTTTGATCACGTGACCATGAGGATGCTGCAACGGTCGCTAAGTGTAAAAAATGGTCATCAGTCACTTTTTTCAATGCCATTGTATCTTCCTGATTATTAAAAGTGCAAATTCACTCAGTCTCAATCATGACTCCTGAGTCCATTTCAAAGTATTGTGCATAGAAATTTTTAAAATGGCTTGTTTCAATTTATTTTGGATAGAATCTTTTTTTAAATAGTTTAAGACAATTTAAAAAAAGAATCAACACAGAATAACACTATTTTTAAAAATCATATGCACAATAAATAAAATATTATTTTAAAATACATTAAAAAAATAAAAGAAAAAACCCAGCTCACTTACCAGCAGGCAGGCAGAGTCAGCAGATCTTCGTAGGGATGGATGGAAGCACACAGGGAGCCTATATATACGCAACTGCAGTAACAATGACAATGATGAAGGATTGGATTGAGTTAAAGAATAAAAGAATTCTGATCTTAGAAGGCCATGACCTGCAGGCAGGCTGGCATAATTTCTTATGGAATGAATGACAAACATAAAACGCACAAATACTTTCAAAATCATTTAATTAGAACTTTACTGCAACAATGGCTCAAAATTAAAAAAATCCACTATGTGAAAACCCCAAATTGGCTATCACCAACAGAAAGAACGACACACCCAAATTTTACAGATTGGAACAAAATTCTAAGATACAGAGATCTAATTGACAGACAGGGAAATTTAAAAACAATTGAAGAATTGGCAGATCAGAATATGAAAGGTGACTGGCTAACCTACCTCCAAATTAAAACTAAATACAATAAAGACACTAAAATATATGGTATTGAAACAGAACCACACAAATTGAATAAAATTATTCAAAGTCTGGACAGAAAGATGATAGGGAAAATATACAAATTCCTCTTGAAGTATCAAATGGAAGAGGAAATTGGAAACTGTAAAAGAACCAATGATAAAATGGGCACAGAACTTTGGCTATAACATTGAACTAGACAAATGGGAAAAATTTTGGGGAATAAATTTAAGAATGACACTATCAATCCCATACAAGGAAAACCTTGTTCTTTCAATCCTTCCAATATTTTTTTCCTTCATTCCCTTGTCTGTTTCAATATTAAGTACATTTCTTCCTTTCTTCCTATAATTTTTTTCCATTTTCTTCCTTATATTCTTTTCCATTTCAACATTGTCTTCCTTTTTTCCTTCCTTCCTATACGTCTTTCCATTTTCTTCCTTATATTATCTTTTCTGTTTCAACAGTCTTTGTTTCTTCCTTCCTTCCCTCCTTCCTTCCTTCCCTTCCTTCCTATACTTCTTCTTTCATTCATTATATTTTCTTTTCCATTTCAATATTAAGTGTAATTCTTTGTTCCTCCTTCCTTCTTTCAATCCTTCCAATACTTTTTCCTTCATTCTCTTTTCCTTCAATATTAAGTGCAATTCCTTCCTTCCTTCCTTCCTTCCTTCCTTCCTTCCTAAGTTATTTCCATTTTCTTCCTTATATAATATTTTCTGTTTCAACATAAAGTGCCTTCCTTCCTTCCCTCCCTCCCATCCCTTTCTTTATGTTTTCTTCATGCTTTCTTTTCTTTTTCCTCTGCTCTTTTTAAATCCCCCCCCTTCTTCTCCTCCTCTACATTTAGGTTGGATTAGTTTGTACAACAGTCATCAAACTTCTGAAGTAAAAATAAATAAATAAATCATATTTAAGAAGAAGAAGAAAAAGGAAGATGTTTTTAGTTAAGTCAAACGTTTTAATAAAAGTTTCATCTTTTAAGATTCGTCCAACACATCCAATTGTAACCTTAACAGTAAAGAATATCACCCCAGCTGCTAAAGGTTCAACCAGTCTGAGAACCATTGAAAAGACAACAGTGCAGCAAAATCCAAAAGACACAACTTCCTCACAACCTCACCGCCATTGCTTTGGTACCAAATCTTTAAGGAAGGGGCGCCAGAAAGGAGGAGGAGGAGGAGGAGGAGGAGGAGAAGGGAACCAAAGAGACGCTCTCGGAGGCGGCGATCCCATGCACGAAGAGGCAGGAGGAGAGGTGGGTGCGCTGCACGAACGGACTCCTCGCGGCCGCTCCCACGCTCTCGGAGGCAGCGATCCCATGCACGAAGAGGCAGGAGGAGAGGTTGGGGCGCTGCACGAACGGACTCCTCGCAGCCGCTCCCATGCTGCATGGGATCGCTGCCTCCGAGAGCGTGGGAACGGCCGCGAGGAGTCCGTTCGTGCAGCGCCCCAACCTCTCCTCCTGCCTCTTCGTGCATGGGATCGCTGCCTCCGAGAGCGTGGGAGCGGCCGCGAGGAGTCCGTTCGTGCAGCGCCCCAACCTCTCCTCCTGCCTCTTCGTGCATGGGGCCATGCACGAAGAGGCAGGAGGAGAGGTTGGGGCGCTGCACAAACGGACTCCTCGCGGCCGCTCCCACGCTCTCGGAGGCAGCGATCCCATGCACGAAGAGGCAGGAGGAGAGGTGGGTGCGCTGGCAGCTGCCCCGCAGACAACTTCCACACGCTTCAGGAGCTTCTGCCGAGCGACAGGAGATCCGGAAGCGCGTGGAAGTTGTCTGCGGGCAGCTGCCGCTGCGTCCACGCTCTCGGAGGCCCAGAAGCGAGGGGACGTTCTCTGCTGGCGGCGCCGCTCCCCCGACCTCTCTTCCTTCCGCGGCGAATCCCATGGATTCACGAACGGACTCCACGGAAGGAAGAGAGATTGGGACAGCAGCGGGGAGGCCCAGAAGCGAGGGGACGTTCTCTGCTGGCGTCCGCAGCTCCCCCGACATCTCTTCCTTCTGCGGCGAATCCCATGGATTCACGAACGGACTCCACGGAAGGAAGAGAGATTGGGACAGCAGCGGGGAGGCCCAGAAGCGAGGGGACGTTCTCTGCTGGCGGCGCCGCTCCCCCGACCTCTCTTCCTTCCGCGGCGAATCCCATGGATTCACGAATGGACTCCACGGAAGGAAGAGACATCGGGACAGCAGCGGGGAGGCCCAGAAGCGAGGGGACGTTCTCTGCTGGCGGCGCCGCTCCCCCGACCTCTCTTCCTTCCGCGGCGAATCCCATGGATTCACGAACGGACTCCACGGAAGGAAGAGAGATTGGGACAGCAGCGGGGAGGCCCAGAAGCGAGGGGACGTTCTCTGCTGGCGGCGCCGCTCCCCCGATATCTCTTCCTTCCGCGGCGAATCCCATGGATTCACGAACAGACTCCACGGAAGGAAGAGACATCGGGACAGCAGCGGGGAGGCCCAGAAGCGAGGGGACGTTCTCTGCTGGCGTCCGCCGCTCCCCCGATATCTCTTCCTTCCGCGGCGAATCCCATGGATTCACGAACGGACTACACAGAAGGAAGAGAGATTGGGACAGCAGCGGGGAGGCCCAGAAGCGAGGGGACGTTCTCTGCTGGCGTCCGCCGCTCCCCCGATATCTCTTCCTTCCGCGGCGAATCCCATGGATTCACGAACGGACTACACAGAAGGAAGAGACATCGGGACAGCAGCGGGGAGGCCCAGAAGCGAGGGGACGTTCTCTGCTGGCGTCCGCCGCTCCCCCGATATCTCTTCCTTCCGCGGCGAATCCCATGGATTCACGAACGGACTCCACGGAAGGAAGAGAGATTGGGACAGCAGCGGGGAGGCCCAGAAGCGAGGGGACGTTCTCTGCTGGCGTCCGCCGCTCCCCCGATATCTCTTCCTTCCGCGGCGAATCCCATGGATTCACGAACGGAGTCCACGGAAGGAAGAGAGATTGGGACAGCAGCGGGGAGGCCCAGAAGCGAGGGGACGTTCTCTGCTGGCGGCGCCGCTCCCCCGACCTCTCTTCCTTCCGCGGCGAATCCCATGGATTCACGAACGAACTCCACGGAAGGAAGAGACATCGGGACAGCAGCGGGGAGGCCCAGAAGCGAGGGGACGTTCTCTGCTGGCGGCGCCGCTCCCCCGACCTCTCTTCCTTCCGCGGCGAATCCCATGGATTCACGAACGGACTCCACGGAAGGAAGAGAGATTGGGACAGCAGCGGGGAGGCCCAGAAGCGAGGGGACGTTCTCTGCTGGCGGCGCCGCTCCCCCGATATCTCTTCCTTCCGCGGCGAATCCCATGGATTCACGAACGGACTCCACGGAAGGAAGGGAGGTCTGGTCTGGGCAGCACGCACAGAGCGGGAAAGGCAGCACCAAAGCCTGGCCGCGAGCGAGGGAGCGCGCGGCGAGCAGCGACGCCGGGCTGCTTCCTCCTCCGCCGCCGCCGGCGGCTGCTCCCTCCGGGGCAGGAGAGCTGGGAGCAGCCGTCCGAGAACTTCCACGTGGTTCCAAAGGTTTTGCCACCCGTTCCAGCGCAGCACAGGGGCTGGCTGCGAACTCTGCAAGGGGGCTGTCTCCTTCCCCCAGCCCAGCGCCTCCCGATTCCCACGGTACCAAATTTAATACAAAACATGATTTACTCACCACCAGTGAGTAAGCGCAGCTGCCCAAAACAAAGACGAAATAAAATGGAGACTCGCGCATGCGTCCTCAGCTAAGGAGTCCAGCCAATCAGTGAGCTGGTTGGCCAGCTCACTGATTGGCTGAAGTCCAGCCAATCAAATCAGTGAGCGGCAGGCTGGGCTGGCTTAAATTTGTAGGTGGTAGCATAGAACAGAACGATGAGCCAGCCCAGCAGCTGATGGGCGGGAGCTGCAAGCGCCAAAAAAAGCGTGCCTTTTTAAAAAGCAGGCGGGACGCGGGAAAATGCATCAAAAAGCGGGGGTGTCCCGCCAAAAGCGGGACGTCTGGTCACCTTACTCTAATTCTCTCTTTCTCTAATTCTCTCTATGTGTCTCTCTCTCTGTTTCTTTTTCTCTTTTTTCCCCTCTGTCTTCCTCTCTGTCTTTCTCTGTTTCTCTCTCTTTCTCCCTCTCTTTTTCTCTGTCTCTCTTTTGCTCTTTCAGCCTCTCTCTTTCTCTGTCTCACTTTCTCTGTCTCTTTCTCTCTCTCTCTCTCATTGTCTCTCTCCACACACACAGGTAGTCCTCAACTTATGACCACAGTTGAGCCCAAAATGTATGTTGCTCACTGAGATACACCTCGGAGGAGCCGAGGTGGCACAGTGGTTAAATGCAGCACTGCAGGCTACTTCAACTGACTGCAGTTCTGCGGTTCGGCTGTTCAAATCTCACCGGCTCAGGGTTGACTCAGCCTTCCATCCTTCCGAGGTGGGTAAAATGAGGACCTGGATTGTTGTTGGGGGCGATATGCTGACTCTGTAAACCGCTTAGAGAGGGCTGAAAGCCCTATGAAGCGGTATATAAGTCTAACTGCTAACTGCTATTGCTATACATCTTAAATGAGCTTTGCCCCATTTTACATCGGTTCTTGCTATGTTGGATAAGTGAACCACTAGTATTTGTTAAGTTAGCAACACTAACTTAACTGCTACTTTGAACTCTGGTGCTGGAGAAGACTCCTGCATTGAGTCCCTTGGACTGCAAGGCCATCCAACCGGTCAGTCCTGGAGGAGATCCACCCTGACTGCTCTTTAGAAGGCCAGATCCTGAAGAGGAAACTCAAAGACTTTGGCCACCTAATGAGAAGGAAGAAGGACTCCCTGGAGAAGAGCCTCATGCTGGGAACGATGGAGGCCAAAAGCAGAAGGGGACGGCAGAGAAGGAGGTGGCTGGATGGAGTCACCAAAGCAGTCGGCATGAGCTTCAATGGACTCCAGAGGATGGTAGAGGACAGGAAGGCCTGGAGGAATGTTGTCCATGGGCTCGCGATGGGTCGGACACAACTTCGCAACTAAAAACAACAAGTAATACTTCACAGTAATATCAACATCCTCAGATATGCAGATGATACCACCCTAATGGCAGAAAGTGAAGAGGAACTAAAGAGCCTCTTGATGCGAGTGAAGAAGGAGAGTGCAAAAGTTGGCTTGAAACTCGACATTAAGAAAATGAAGATCATGGCATCTGGCCCTCTCAATTCCTGGCGAATAGATGGGGAAGAAATGGAAGTTGTCACAGAGATCACAGCAGCTGGGGAATGCAGACAAGAATTTAAAAGACGCTTGTTCCTTGGGAGGAAAGTGATGGCAAATCTAGACAGCATCCTAAAAAGCAGAGACATCACCCTGCCAATCAAAAGTGCGTCTACTCAAGGCGATGGTTTTCCCAGTTGCAATGGATGGCTGTGAAGGTTGGACCATAAGGAAGGCTGAGGGCCAAAGAATGGAGGCCTTTGAACTCTGGTGTTGGAGAAGACTCCTGCATTGAGTCCCTTGGACTGCAAGGCCATCCAACCGGTCAGTCCTAGAGGAGATCAACCCTGGCTGCTCTTCAGAAGGCCAGATTCTGAAGGGGAAACTCAAAGACTTTGGCCACCTAATGAGAAGGAAGAACTCCCTGGAGAAGAGCCTCATGCTGGGAAAGATGGAGGGCAAAAGAAGAAGGGGATGGCAGAGAAGGAGGTGGCTGGATGGAGTCACCGAAGCAGTCGGTGTGAGCTTCAATGGACTCCAGGGGATGGTAGAGGACAGGAAGGCCTGAAGGAACATTGTCCATGGGGTTGCGATGGGTCGGACATGACTTTGCAACTAACAACAACAACATCAACTTAATCTTAGAAGGGAACCATTAACTATTCCTTTGAAGCTATCCTTAGTTTTGTTTTGTTTTTTTAAAAAATTGAGGTCAGGAGCACCTGGGCGAAAACCAACAATTAGAATGGATCATATGGAGAATTAGTCTTCCTGGACACAGTGGAGATTCATAAACCTGATGGAAAGGGAGTTGAAATGGAATTATGCCCCCCAGGTACATCGGATCATTAGCCACTTTGACTAAGCTGATGGAAAGTGTGACTGAACACATCTGGAGGGCATCATTACAGAAGCCTAATGGAAAATAGCTCCCCTTGGGATTTGCTAACATCTGGGGGAAGCCTAGATAGATGGAACGTCTTCGGTGGGTTTGAAATGATAGGGAATTAGACCTAACTTGCTCCTTTTCAGATTAGGGCATGGATGTCCATCAGAGGAGGATGTAGACTTTGTCACAGACCATGGGCAAGAGGCATTAAATGGCCATGTTGACTGTTAGAATAAGGAGATGGTCTTCAGCTATTATGGTGCCAGGTTTTCTCTATTCTGCAAGGTATGTTTCAATATCTTAAAAATACAATTCCAAGAATAGAATAGAATAGAATAGAATAGAATAGAATAGAATAGAATAGAATAGAATGGAATGGAATGGAATGGAATGGAATGGAATGGAATGGAATGGAATGGAGTGGAGTGGAGTGGAGTGGAGTGGATATGGAAAGAATATGGAATGGAAAAGAATGGAATGGAATGGAATAGAATAGAATAGAATAGAATAACAGACATGGAAGGGACATTAGAGATTTTTTAGTCCAATCCCCTGCTTAAGAAGGAAACCTTATAGCATTTCAGACAAATGATTCCTTAAAACTTCCACTATTGGAGCATTCACAATTTCTGGAGGCAACTTCTGTTCCACTGATTGATTGTCCTCACTGTCAGGAAATTCTTCCTCAGTTCTAAATTGCTTCTCTCCTTGATTAGTTTCCACCCATTGCTTCTTGTTCTGCCCTCTGGTGCTTTGGAGAATAGTTTGACTCCCTCTTCTTTGTGGCAACCCCTGAGATATTGGAAGGCTGCTATCATGTCTCCCCTAGTCCTTACAATACAATACAATACAATACAATACAATACAATACAATACAATACAATACAATACAATACAATAGCAGAGTTGGAAGGGACCTTGGAGGTCTTCTAGTCCAACCCCCTGCCTAGGCAGGAAACCCTATACCGTTTCAGACAGATGGCTATCCAGCATCTCCTTAAAGACTTCCAGTGTTGGGCCATTCACAACTTCTGGAGGCAACTTCTGTTCCACTGATTAATTGTTCTAACTGTCAGGAAATTTCTCCTTAGTTCTAAGTTGCTTCTCTCCTTGATTAGTTTCCACCCATTGCTTCTTGTTCTGCCCTCAGGTGCTTTGGGGAATAGCTTGACTCCCTCTTCTTTGTGGCAACCCCTGAGATATTGGAAGGCTGCTATCATGTCTCCCCTAGTCCTTCTTTCCATCAAACTAGACATTCTCAGTTCCTGTAGTCTTGTGTTTGTTGTGGTTTTAACCATTTCATCGTGTCCCACTCTTGGTGACTTCAGAGGTTCAGGTTTGCTGATTGATTTTACTCATTTAAAGAGTTTGTAAGACCACCCAGTGCAAAGATTGCATTGCCAGGTTGTGCACAATGAATTCCTTTTTTTAAAGGAAACAGAGTAGACACTTTTACCATAGGAAAGCCATTTCTGCAAGAACAAAATTATTCTAATCCTCAACACTTAAAATTGAATTAAATTGAATTGAATTGCTTTATTTGTATGCCGCCCTTTTCCCTGGGGGGACTCAGGGCGGCTCACAATCCAGGGGGAGGGGGGACAAACAAGTTACAAACATAGAGACAATACATCATTAAAAGCGCAACAGTCATACTATTCGAGTGGGGTTGAGGTCTCTAGCCCCAGGCCTGTCGGGACAGCCAGGTTTTAAGAGCTACGCGGAAGGTCTGGAGGGTGGTGAGGGTTCGAATCTCCACGGGGAGTTCGTTCCAGAGGGTCGGAGCAGCCACCGAGAAGGCTCTCCTCCGGGTAGTTGCCAGTCGACATTGGCCGACTGATGGAATTCGGAGGAGGCCTAATCTATGGGATCGCATCGGCCTAGTGGAGGTTATTGGCAGTAGGGGGTCTCTCAAGTACCCAGATCCAATACCATGAAGGGCTTTGTAGGTGACAACTAGCACCTTGAAGCGCACCCAGAGATCAACAGGCAGCCAGTGCAGCTCGTGGAGGATAGGTGTTACGTGGGTGAAACGAGGTGCACCCACAATCGCTCGCGCGGCTGCATTCTGGACCAGCTGAAGTCTCTGAATACTCTTCAAGGGCAGCCCCATGTAGAGCACATTGCAGTACTCCAGCCTAGAGGTCACAAGGGCACGAGTGACTGTTGTGCCGTGGTTTTCCGCTTTGAGCAAAAAGCCCAGGAGTGGTTTCCAAGGGGAAACAAAACTAGGTAAATTCTTCTCTTCAATTAAAACAGTCTTGCCATCTCTGCCAGCTTCATCACTTGTGCAACTACCCAGTCATAATCCTGAGTCACCTGGCCTTATCTGTGTTGTTCTGTGAAAAGCATGCTATTGGCAAACAAACTGAATTCACAAATAAGGCCATGCTTTCTCCATCAACAAGGGATCATTTCAAGGCCATTTGCAGCTTGTATAGGATTTTTAAAAAGTGCCAAAAGAAAGAGGAAATACTTTTCGGCCTGCCAAAATTTATCAGCCTTAGTTCAAAGGACTACGGGGTGTTAGGAAATAGACTGTCTTCTCTAATGCAAATAGATTTTGGGACTAAGTCAGAATGACATTGGATGGAATAAAATTCCGTACTTGGGATAATTTGATTCTTTCTTCTCTCTATCCCTAAATACAGTGTGAGCACTCCCTGGCTTGGATAGTGTATAGATTAAGCCGCCAATGAAATCCATCAAAACACGCATTAAATATTTGTCTTTTATTTGAGAAATGCAATTAGCAACGATTGCCATCTCTCCTAAAGACAGTTGCAATTCTCCAGTGATGAGGTCGTCTGTTGGACACGCATTTTCATTTACAACTAGCCCTTGACTTATGACCATAATTGAGCCCAAAGTTTCCGATGCTAAGTGAGACATTTGTTAAGTGAGTTTTGCCCCATTTTACGACCTTTCTTGCAATGTTTGTTAAGCAAATCACCGCAGTTGTTAAGTTAGTCACACGGTTGCTAAGCGAATCCGACTTCCCCCATTGACTATTATTCATTTATTTATTACACTAGCTGATAACCGGCGTTGCCCAGGTATTTATTTACAGGGGGAAAATGTCTGGACCAAACATAATTTCTAATGTTGTATTTTACCCCTTATCAGAGGGAGCCTCCTTGTGGAGTACTGTGAAGCTGTTATCATGGCAACTCCACTGTGCTGCACAGTAGAAGTCATTTTACGGCAGTACAGTAGAAGCCATTTTAAGGCACAACAGGATGTATCTTAACGGAACATACACCCTGAGGGGCTTTATGGGTGTCTTACCCCCACAATATTTTTCTCCAGAGAGTAAGCCATCTGTGTACCAAGTTTAGTTGAAATTGCTTGAGGCGTTCCAGAGTTATGCTGGAATATACACACACACACAAACAATCACGGTGATAGATAGATAGATAGATAGATAGATAGATAGATAGATAGATGGATGGATGGATGGATGGATGGATGGATGGATGGATGGATGGATGGATGGATGGATGGATGGATGGATGGATGGATGATGGATGATGGATGATGGATGATGGATAGATAGATAGATAGATAGATAGATAGATAGATAGATAGATAGAAAGATAGATAGAAAGATAGAAAGATAGAAAGATAGATAGATAGATAGATAGATAGATAGATAGATAGATAGATAGATAGATAGATAGATAGATAGATTTCTATGCTACCCATATTGCTGGGAAGGTTGCATATGATGGCCACATGAGCCTGGATTGCTTCAACTCTTGTAGATAAATGTTGTTTTTGCTATGCGCATCAATTTTGATCATATAACCGTGGGGCTGCCACAAAGAAGAGAGGGGTCAACCTGTTCTCCAAAGCTCCTGAAAGGAGGACAAGAAGCAACAGGTGGGAAC